>NC_092814.1:50976840-51081840 GCF_023375885.2 Dermacentor andersoni | reverse complement strand
AGTTTAGCTTAACCGGTTTGCTACCCTACACATGGGAGCGGGATGGGGAGATGAAAGATGGGGAAAGGAGAGAGAGAGAGAGCACAGTACACACATCGTCCGTTAGAGTCCATCACTCTTGCGTGGTACGTAATACCACTGTCACAGCCGCTTGTCCAGTCCCGTCTCTTTCAAAAAGCGAAGTAGTCCCTTCGTCGCCTTCAGCTGCGATGTCTTCTGTTCGCGGCATGTGAAAATCGTTTCGAGGGACAATGGTCTAGTGTCAAGGTGCGCTAGAACGGATGCGAGGGACTGTCGCTGAACATTATATTCAGGACCGTCGCACAGAATGTGTTCCAGAGTCTCCTCGCAAAGACAGGCATTGCAGGGAGCGTTGTCGGCCATTCCAATGCGGAATGAGTAAGATTTCGTGAAAGCCACCCCTAGCCATAAGCGATAAAGCAGAGTCGCCTCTCTTCGGCGGAGTGCAGTTGGCATACAGAGATGCATCCAAGAGGGCAGGTGGTATTGAAAGTTGCTCCGGTTGGTCTGGCTGTTTGGTGTGCACCATAGAGAGAGCGTGATCTCCTGTGCAAGCACTCAAAGACTGCTAGCTGCGTCGGACCGTGAAAGTGGTATGGCCTCTTCTTGTGCGTCTTCAAGAGCTGCCCGAGCGGCATTATCGGCGTCTTTGTTTCCTATGACGCCGCAGTGACTTGGCAGCCACTGAAACGTCACGTGGTGTCCTTTCTCCTGTGATATATGGAGTAGGCATCTAATATCGAATACGAGCTGTTCGAATGGCCAGCGACGCAGAGCTCATAGCACAGATTGTAGGGCTGCCTTTGAGTCGCTGAAGATTGACCATTGTCGAGGTGGATCCCGATTGACGAAACAAAGTGCAGCGCGAAGAGTAGCTAGTTCCGCAGATGTCGATGTTGTTGGGTGGTCAGTCCTAAAGCTGATGGTAATAGCTCTTGCTGGGACAACCACAACACCGGACGAACACTGGATGTTTGTGGAACCATCAGTATAAATGTGTTCACTGTCCGCGTACCTCTCGTGCAGAAGAAGCAGAGACAGTTGTTTCAGCACAGGCGACGACAGTTCAGACTTTTTCCCGATTCCTGGTACACTGAGATGGGATGTGGGGCTGATAAGACACCAAGGGGGTATCGATGGTTTAGATGCAGCGGTGAAGCCCGAGGGAAGTTTGTCGTTGTACTTGACGATAGTTTTAGAGAATGATGCTTGGTGCCTGTCTGAAGGTAGTGTTGCAAGGTGGTGATAAGGGGCACGTGCAAAATGTCTGATGTGCGTTCTCAGGGCTTCCACTGTAATTTGAGTTCGCATTGGATGGTCCCGAGCAATCGCAATAGTTGTCTGTGTTGACGTGCATCTGGGCAAACCAAGGCAAACTCTGAGTGCTTGAGCTTGTGCTGCCTGCAGAACACGAATATTTGTCTTGCAGGTGTTGTTCAGTACAGGTAGACTATGTCTTAAAAAATCGAGAAAGAGAGCTCTGCAGAGTTTCAGCATTGCGTCTACTGACATCCCCCCCCGTCTTTCCTGTCAAGTATTTAAACAACTGGGAAGCTGTCGTCAGGCGCCGTTTCATGTAGGCCACGTGCGGGCTCCAACAGAGGTCTCGGTCAATAATTACGCCAAGAAATCTGTGGGTTCTGACACAGGAAATGGTCCGCCCATTGGTTGAGATGATATAAGGCGTCATCGGTTTGCGAGTAAATGACACTTGGGCGCATTTTTCTGGTGATATGCTGAGACCTTGTTCGCACAAGTAGTTCGCTGTCACAGTCGCCGCTCTTTGAAGCCGCGCACGTATCTGAGGACGTGTGACTGCCGAAGTCCAGACACAGATGTCGTCTGCGTATATTGAAATTTTTATGGTAGTTGGCAAGTATTCAGCAAGTCCAACAAGAGCGAGGTTGAATAGCGTCGGGCTGAGAGCACCGCCTTGAGGAACGCCCCTGCTGGTATAGCGTCGCGTAGTTGGGCCATCGTCAGTTAACACATAGAATGATCTTGCAGATAGGTAACTTGCAATCCACAAAAATACTCGACCACCTAGGCCAACCGTCGCAAGATCGTCAAGAATGGCCTCGTGTAATGCGTTATCGTATGCCCCTTTCCCATCTAAGAATAAAGCTGCAGATAAACGCTTACGGGACCTTTTGTGCTGGACATATGAAACGAGATCAACTACATTGTCGATGGAAGAACGGTCACGTCGGAAACCAGCCATGGAATTCGGATAAATATTGTAGTGTTCAAGGTACCATTCCAGGCGGCCAAGGATCATCCGTTCCATTATCTTTCCTACACAGCTGGCCAGCGCTACTGGGCGGTAAGAAGTGAGCTCTAGTGCGGATTCGCCCTGCTTTAAGAGTGGCACCAGGCGGCTTACTTTCCATTCGTCAGAAACATTTCCCTCCTGCCATGAGGAGTTGTAAAGACTCAAAAATTCTATCCGTGCGGATTCTCCGAGATAGCACAAGGCTCGGTATGATATACCATCTGGACTCGGAGATGATGAGCGCCTGCAGAGAGCTAGTGCCGCTTCGAGCTCCTCCATTGTAAAAGGAAGGTCCATGCGGCAATCACGGGAATGGGGCACGTCAGCTCGGGCTGGAGGATGAGCTGGTCTACTCGAATAGGCGGGCATTACTTGCACAAGAAGTTGCAATGCATAATCGACTAATTAACAAACATTCACTAATTAAGGTTTTAGGTAATTACCTTATGGCCTATATTACAATTGACAAATTCTAGTCATGCTGCGATATTTGAAAGCTACCGGATTGAGAAAGCGTCTGTGATCCGGACAGAGTGACCGAATGATATCCCTAGTGGACTTTCTCTTCTTTTAATCTTTCCGCCCTCTTTTCCCTTTTCCCAGTGTAGGGTAGCCAACCGGGCTCAGTCCTGGTTAACCTCCCTACCTTTCATTTATCATTTGCTTTCTCTCTCTAGCCGTGGAGTTCGCAAGGCAGATCCACTTGGAACGAATTCTCAGGATGACACCAATTTCGAGATATTAATTCCCGAACTTTGCGGAGAAAGACACTGCGTTCCAGTTACTTTCTTCACAAAGCGTCGTTTTGTGCATTGCAGCACAAACGCTTGAACACCGATGCATTTCTCCGCAAAGTTCGTGAACTAATATCTAGAAACTGCAGGTCTCATCCCGAGAATTCGTTCCAAATGGATCCGCCTTGCGAACTCTACGGCTATAGAATTTGTAAAGTGCAATATTGGCCATAATATAATTAGTTAAAATTATTTGCGAATTTCTGTTAATTAGCTGATTATGCAGTGCAATTTTTGGTGCAAGTAATGTCTGCCTCTTCCAGTAGACCAGCTCATGAACTAGAATTGCGCTATCTGCCACAGGCAACCTTTAAAAATTTTTGAAAGTGTTCGCTGAAACACCTTGCATATAGGGATACTATGATCACTCTATCTTTTTTTTTGTTGTTGTTGTTGTTGTTGTTGTTGTTTACAGTTACTTCAGAGATACACAGAAAGAGAGCGAGAGAGAGAGCGAGAGAGAGAGAGAGATTGCGTGTAATGTTTGTGACCGGTTATGAGTTTTTAGCTTCAGGCATATGTGGCTTCCGTGACGACAGCGTGCGCCCCCGACCACATCGCTAATTCACTTCTTCGAGAGGCTGTTAGAATCACTGGCGTGGTAGGCAAGAACAAGATACCGAATTCCGAGCTGTAATGCTAAAGCTTTGGGCTTAGGCTTTTAATATTTCATTTAAATATACCTTCGTATTCATATGGCAGAAAGCCTTTGATGGAATTTACGTGCGGAGTTCATATCTAACAACACTGAACGCATGCTGGGGTTCTTAAGACGCAATTTCTCATTTGCCACTGTTCCGGTGAAGATACGTATATCTTTATGCAAAGCACTAATACGACCTAAACTCGAAAATGCATGTTTCATATGGGATCATTGGTATGCTTCCATAACGGACATGGTTGAGTCAATTCAGAATCGCGCCAGCCGCTTCATTCTGCCCGGTTATTCTCGTCATGCTAGTCTCGTCGATGAAATTAACCCTTTGTCTACCTGATCGCGCCTTGCGGCGCAAAAGTGCGTGTCCATGTCTTTTAATAAAGTTTATTACACTAACCCGGAACTTTAGGAGCAACTTGTGCTTCTTCCGGTTTGCATGTCGCGTCACGCGTTGACCATCAGTCCAAGGCTGGAGCGAGTGCCGATTTGCAGCTCGAGCGCTTACCTCAACTCGTTCATCCCGCGCACCAGTACAGCATGGAACCACCTCCCTGCCTCCATCGCTGCTATCACCGACAGTACCAACTCTAGGAAAGTGTGCCACAACTATTTCATGTTATCCCATTGCTCTCCGTAATGCCCTATGGACCTTAATTGTACTAACTAACTAACTAACTAACTAACTAACTAACTAACTAACTAACTAACTAACTAACTAACTAACTAACTAACTAACTAACTAACTAACTAACTAACTAACTAACTAACTAACTAACTAACTAACTAATCAACTAACTAACTAACTAACTAACTAACTAACTAACTAACCAACTAACTAACTAACTAACTAACTAACTAACTAAATATAATTTCCGCGATTGTTCAAGTTACAGAGAAGGTGCTTCCACAAGCACGCAGAGAGTCGCAATTTACACGTAGTTTTTCTGCAAGCAAGCTCTATTGATACCCGTTTGCCATGCTGCACAGTGTGCAAAGCTGCGACACGCTCGTACTGTGTGGTCTCAACGTGGTCTCAACGCATGCATCACTGAACGTGTAGCCACGCATCTCCTTGCAGGTTGCATTCCTCGACACGCCAAAGTGTTGCTTGTATCACAAGTCCTTATGAAGAAGGCCTTCCGACCATAACATAGGCGGAACTGGCCGAATGCCCGGAGGCCGAAACGCGACATGGGAAAATGTGATAAATTCAAGCTCCATGCAATAAAATCAAAGTTCTATAAGTACGCATATTTCTGACGGTGACTTTAGGCATATGCAGTTTTTGTGGCGTCGAACTCCGCGGTGTTTTCGCATTTGTTGCTCCCAATAGAGGACGCACTTAGCGTCGTGAACAACGCCCTCGCTTTCTCAGCGTTGCGAGTTGTGCATGAGCGTACGGAGCGACGCGATACACACGTGCAGCGTAGCAAATTGAAGGCGATGGTTATACAACGAACTCTCTTGAAACGAGGCAAATATACACGCAATGAGCGCTCTAAGACGTGCAGCTACGTACAGGTGGGGAAGTATTTTGTAAGAGTCAACGTAGTGGACATGTCCATTTCATCTGCTGCTGAGAGAGAGAGAGAGAGAGAGAGGAATACAGGAAGGCAGGGGTGTTAACCAGTCAATAGTCTGGTTGGTTACCATACGCTGGGAGATGGGAGAAGGGGAAGAGAAAGAAGGGAGGGAGAAGGTGTAGATACGTGTACGGACAGCACTTGAGTTAAAGCCGCTCGCGTAAACCAGAAGTTCTGAGAAGACACAAAAGTGCCTTCTGAAGTTCTGATTGGCTGTGGCGCCTGGCTGCTGTAGACGCGCAGCCCAGCCCAGCCAATCAGAACTTCAGCAGCAGCCGAAATGGACATGTCCACTAGGTTGACTCTTACCGAATATCTCCCCTGAGGCAAGACGAAGGTGACAGCATACTTAGTACATAACCACGTGAGTGTTATCAATTTTCGGCATTTATTCATATACGGTGTGCATGATGAGGGTGCTAGTTGCACTTAAAGTAACTTACAATAATTGATGGTAAAGACCGCTGCGCGTATTCGAAAATACTGCTAAGTGTTAGATAAGACAGGCTTTCTTATGCGGCGCGGTACGCGACATGCCTGAAGTTGCCCACAAATATCCTCTAATTGTTGCTTTGTAGCCGGGTGATTTTTTTCTGTGCTCTAAATTTACGCGAGGTGGTGAGAATGAGATGTCATATGTATCTCGGCATATTTCCGTTTCCATCAACTATGCAGGGCCTTCAAAGTTAATCTGACAGTAATTTCAATAAAAACGTCATGTTAGCTTCACAAAATCTGCTTGCAAAGACGGTTTATGCGCTTTGGTGGGCGCAACTTTCAAACGCGTACATTTTGACCTGTGCTCTTCAGCAGCTGAAACAATTGCGATTGCATACAATTTCCTAGCCAAGAGCGGTATAGTCATGGAAGCGCTCAGAGCACACGTAAGACTTTGCTCGAGCCATTGCCTATCATCTAGCCTCACTGCCAGAGGATCGACCATGTGCCTCCTTTTGTCAGACAGTCCTGCCCTATCGTCCATACCTTCCATAAGGTTATACAGCTCCAGCGAGAGTTCCGCTTCCCACATGGTGCTTGGCTCAAGCAAAAGTTCGACTAATGGTACCAGGAATACGAACAAAAGCACAACTTTCGTCTCCAACACTCAAGCAGCTTTCACTGCTCTTGCTGTACGGGACATAGAACGGGCATCATCATCTATATATTGACGCTTCAACCACGGTGAATGGGTGTGCAGGATCGGTGATATTTCCTGCAAAAACCTCCAACGTAAAGATTCGACTATCTCACCAGACTACATCGACTGCCGCGGAGCTCGCTGCTATTCGTTGTGCACTTAGCGTCATTTCTGATGAACTGCCCAAGAAATGGAGAGTGTTCAGTGACTCCAAGGCTGCTCTTCATTGTTTGGTTTCTGCCTTACGCCGCGGACACCACGAACAACTAGTTCTAGAAATCAGACTGCTGCTTCACCACCTTGTCGAGCAAGGACACGACATCACGTTCAAGCCACTATGGCATAATGGGCAATGAGCATGCCGATGCAGCAGCACGATCTGCACACGAGGGGGCTTCCAAGACTCCATTCCATTCTCAAGAACAGACACAGCAATGGAAATTCGTGTGCTTGCAAATGAAGTCATACGATCTTTATAGAACACACTAAGCTTGAAGCATACACGTCTACACCGACTGGACCCCTCCCTTCGACTTCGACCCCCATCTGGACTCTCTTGACTCGAGACAGCAGCCCTTTGACGACTGTGGCTTGGTGTCGCTTTCACAAGATATTTCACCTACCGAGTCGGTATGAACGAGAGCACGGCTTACAGTCACTACGGCGGTGAAGAGACTATAGAACACGTACTTTGCTACTGTCCTCGATACAGCGCACATCGACTGTCACCAGCGGCCGTGTTGGCACGCCTTGACGACAGGTGCCTTCAGAACAAACAGTCTTGGAATGCACCGAAAGTCGCGCCGAAAGTCGGTCAAGGCTTTGTTGACCTTTTTACGTGGCAGTGGCGCCTATTAGAAAGACTATAATGATCCCATCCCGTCCCCCCCCTTTTTTTTTGCACGCCTTCTTTTTGCCGTCTTCCCCTTTCCCTTCCCCTAGTGCAGGGTAGCAAACCGGAGGTTTCAACTCTGGTTAACCTCCCTGCCTTTCTCTCATTTGCATCTCTCTCTGTCAAACACATAATTAGCAAAAACTTCCTAAGATTTTTTTTTTTTTTTGCTGTCACGATTATTGCGTATGGTCACACTTGAAGTGTCAAGGCAATCGTATTTGAAGAGAACTTTGCTTGATTCTCCTGGAGCTCTTCTGCTCCGAGATATTCGTCATCAAATTTGACACTCAGTCATATAATATTGAATTCAGGGACGTGGATCGCGACACAACGTCAATATGCCCATTGTTCCACAGCTTACTGCGAGTGGTACATCGGTAACAATCAGGCTGAACATGATAATAGCTGTGCTCTGACTCTGGGCTGGCGAAAACAAGGCAAAGACTGACTTTTTCCCTTGCCTTCACGCGCGCTGCAACGTAATCGTCCGACTTCGTCATGTAACAATGGGGGCTTGACGTCGTGTCGAGATCCAGTCCCCTGAATGCGAGATTACATGACTGAGTATCAAATCTGATTATGAATATCTCGCAACACAAGCTCCAGGAGAATGGAACCAAGTGAAGTTGCCTTCACGTACGATCATCTTAACGCTTTGAATATGAAAATATGCGATGATCGTGATAGCACAAAAAAGTTAATCAAGAAGTTTTTTTTAGTTTTCAAATTATGGCTTGGATGACTACGATTGCTTGTGAGAATAGTGTCCTCTAGCTAGCATCGTTTTTTTTTTTTTTTTTTTTACACTTGGGAAGACCGTGTACAGCACGCATTGGAGGCGTGTTAAAGGGACACCATATGTATATAATAAGTCGATGTGAACTGCTTAAATATCATTCCAGAAACCTCGCAACGCTTGTTTCATGCCAAGAAAGGACTTAGCTTGCGAGAAAATAGCATTTGAAGGGTGCGAATACCTTTTTCGAAATTCACATTTCCCGCAACCCAACCGGGGGAGTGGTGACGTTGCATACGCCATCACCACCCTTTGCTGCCGTCGGCGAGTAAAGCGGCGCCAGACAGACGGCGGCACCGAGCCAAGACAGAGCCCGCAGTGAGGGAAGCTCACAGTAAGGGAAGTGAGGGAAGCTCACAGTAAAATTGATTATGAAGAACGACTGAGAAATATGGAAGAGAGTATAAATGGGCCGGGAGAGTGTTGAGGTATCTGCACAGGAAAAACATTGATTCACAGTGGAGGAGAAAAACTAGGAAGATTACCAGCAAGTATGCGGCCTGTATAGGGTGGGAAACACAGCAACAAAGAAGGTTAAGCGGAAAGTCAGAGATGCTGAAACAATCTCATGGGTGGCGGAAATGGAAAAGAAACCTGCCACGAGTAACTACTTAAGAGGAACAAACGCAATCAGGAAAGAAACAATTTATGATAACTCAAATGGAAGCTCATTACTCTTCGAAGCGAAATCTGGATGCCTTAGAACACGCGCCTATAAAGCGAGATAAAAGAAGGAAGAAGAAGCATGTGCTTGCTGCGGTAAAGCTAGGGAAACTATGGAGCATGTTTTATTAGAATGTGAAGACGTCTGCTCAGCGGTCGATTTAGGCACCACTGGCCTCCTTGGAGCCCTTGGGTTCAGTAAGAGCAGGGGTAACGTAAACATGTCCGCTATAAAGATTAGTAAGAGGCGACTGGAAGATTGGTGGAAGAAAAGTAGGGAAACGACAAAAAACGAAGACGTACAAAAACGAAGTTCGCAATAGGGGGTCAGAAAATGTGGTTGTGGGAGTTCATAGTGTTTTTTTTTTTCTTTTTTAACCTAGGTAGGACATTAGACAGTATAATAGCAAGAGCTAGGTGGTGCAACCCACCGCCCCGTTCCAAAGGGGACGCTCATAACATCCATCCATCCATCCGTCCGTCCGTCCGTCCGTCCGTCCGTCCGTCCGTCCGTCCGTCCGTCCGTCCGTCCGTCCGTCCGTCCGTCCATCCATCCATCCATCCATCCATCCATCCATCCATCCATCCATCCATCCATCCATCCATCCGTCGAGAGCGGTGGATCCACCGCTGCAGCTGCTTTTTGGTCAAGCGACGTGGACGGTTCGGACATCCCGCAACATAACATGGAAGTTGAATTCCCTGCCACTTGCAGTTTGTGCTAGTTTCGCGAACCAGCAAAACGAGCGCAGCACTTCGCGACAACGAAACAGCTGAAACGCGAAAGCGTGGGCGGCGCAGAGTCGAGCGAAAACGAAACCTTTCGACCACCCGCGTCGTTGTCAAGGTTAATAATTTTACTGAGTTCCAATTCTAAAACTGAAATAGCACTGGATAAGCAGTATTTTATTTCGTCTTATAATACAATACAATAATGTTTTTTGCGACGAGTGGTTGAGTGCTATATCCCGGCCACGGCGGCCGCGTTTCGATGGGGGCGAAATGCGAAAACACCCGTGTACTTAGATTTAGGTGCACGTTAAAGAACCCCAGGTGGTCCAAATTTCCGGAGTCCCCCACTACGGCGTGCCTCATAATCAGAAAGTGGTTTTGGCACGTAAAACCCCATAATTTTTTTTTTGGTTGAGTGCTAGTCGCATGATTTAACTGAGGAGTGCTTTCGTCATTGGGCAAGTGCTTGAATGTCCCGGGGGAGCCTCTAATCATGTCCTGCATTTACCTCAGTTTCTCAATTATTAAGGCCCTGTTCGCGATAGCCTCTAATCATGTCCTGCATTTACCTCAGTTTCTCAATTATTAAGGCCCTGTTCGCGATAATATTGACGCCTTAGAGATTCTCACGCACTAATCTATCACTTTAGTTTGACTTATTCTTTGCCCTTAGTGTCCCTTTAAAGATCCTCTGGTGGTCCAAATTAATACGAAGTCCCCTACTACGGCGTGCCTTATAATCAAATTATGGTTTCAGCACGTAAAACCCCAGAATTCAATTAAAAAACCCTGTACAGCTGCTGCAGGGCAGTCGTCAAAAATTAGTAGCCGCCACTGTAACCTCGTTCTAGACTTCGCGTACTCAGCAGCGGCATCAACCGTACACTATCATAACCATTACGCACCCTTCCAAAACTTCCTGCATTTCATCATACAAACAGAGCTTACTTTTTCAGCACAGAAATCTACAGAACTATTCTTAAGTGACTCGCCTGTTAAATCGTTGTATGAATCAAAAGATGATATTAGGTGAAGTGAATACTTACAGCTCCAACAATTTCGCGACCTCTCGCTGGAACAGTCACCTGTAATTAAAACGAATACACACACAAGAATAAAAACTGTGCCACTTTCCGCATGGCATTAGATAATGACCTAAAGAAACAGTCTTCTAACGAACTGAGACTGTCACTTAAAAAATAACAATACTAAGAGAAAGAAAAGTGGGGTCGCACAGTTTTGTGACATGCGTGCGAAAAATGATCACCAAGTATGACATCATCAAAGCCACATACCCACCAACGTAGAATCGCACTTGTAATGACGCAAAAAATAACTAGATATTACCTTAGAAGACAAACGGAACTATAATACAAAACAATTTAAAAAAGCAAAACAAATATATATAAACAAAAATGATAAAGCTTGCTGTATATAAATAATTCTGCACCATGTCATTATTTTATATTAGAGAAATAACTGCTCGGAAGGCTTTAGTAATATACTAAAGCCTCCCGTACAGTTCGCTGCACTGATTCTTTAATGCACGGTCCAAGAAGCTTTCAAAAATTAAAGGACCGCTCATTAAGTACAGGTCCAATGCTGTTCATAAAGCACTGCTCCGTGACTCGTATCGACGAGAAGTTAATACTCATCATGCTGCTAATTACGTATTAATCTTTTGTAATTTTTGTTGAGGGTTCCGGAACGATACCTGGTTTAATTCGGGACCTTCTCATGCATAATGTACTGTATGCTTTCTGTGACTTCACGTGGTTCTCTGGCATCAGAGGAGCTCGAAGAAACCGAGCTCCTCTGATCCCCTTCCATCATGGGACACTTTAGGCATAAATAAATAAATAAATAAACAAATAAATAAATAAATAAATAAATAAATAAATAAACAGTAATCTAGGTAGTGACGTCACAATGATTTTGTTTACAAACAGCGAGCTCCCACGTGGCAGCCCCGCCACGTGCTCGTGAAGCCGTGTTTTGATTTTGGTTGGACTTGTATGCAAGGCGTGCAGCTGTTTTCATAAGGCTGGACACCTCAAGAAACGATCAAAAGTGGATGCCCGGAAGAAGGATTGCGAGGGACTGACCTGGCAGATAAGATTGCGCGAGCGCTCCATCGCTGACACTATATCGTGCCCCAGGACAGCTACTCTCGGCGCAGCTTTCTTTCCCCCGTGCTTCCAGATCCGATAGGGCCGCTCTCCACTCGGCAGCAGCGAAGGGACCGACGCCGTCGGCCGTGCTCGCTGCGAGCTTATATGCTGCGTCTACTTTTCCAAAGCGGGCGGTGAATGCCGTCAGTGATAACGTTGCCCCGCCTTTCAAAGCGAAACCGCTCGGCAAGGATTCCTCGAAGAGGTCATTTTGCACGCATGCAGAGCTGTGCAGTGATTTTGGGAAAGAAGGGAACGCCGTGCGCTGCGCAGAGGCATATGCACGACCCATTTGCTTCCGAATTATTTTCAGATGCGACTGCTTGTTTCATCTGTCTGGGGGGCAGAACTATCACTTGCGCGAATGTTTGTAAGAAACGTTTGTAAGGACATTCGCCATTCACATTCGATAAGGGAAAGCCATTAAAGAAAAGAAGAAAAATGAAGAATATTGGCTTCACCACAATCGCTCAAATGTAGCCACAATTTCTACATCAACGCTCGCCAAGTGTCGGAACAAGGCCCGTATACGCAAATCTTACGCTAGAGTGAATTCCAACCAATCGTCCTGCTGGACATACCATTAGGGCAATGGAAAACAGCACTTACGGACAAAACTGCTCGTGAATTCGGCATGCACCAAAGGCTGAATTCAGAAAGCTTTTCGGTCGTAAGTGCCATCGCTAATAATAGGTATGCCCAGCATCAAGATTGCCTGAAATGGGTTCTTAAAATAATTGACAGTCACTTAAGTATCCTTAGGTGATTTGAATGTGAAAGCATTATGACTTATCTAATTAATTGGTTACGCCCATGATGCGTGACGTCATATATCGCCACGTGTCCTTCACGACTCTACCTTAATCGACCTAAATCCACCTTGGTATAATTTGTACAAACCTCAATCCACCTTAATCCTCTTCAATCCACATCAATCCACCTTACCCACATTGATCTAATTTGTACCAATTTTAAGTCACCTTATCTACTTTGATCTAATCTGTACCAACATTAGTCAACCGTAATCCACCTTATTGCACCGTAGTCCACCTTGCTCTAATTTTACCAACCTTAATGCAATTAAGCCCACCTTAACTTCGACCCCCATCTGGACTCTCTCTACTCGAGACAGCAGTACTTTGCCGACTGTGGCTTGGTGTAGCTTTCACAAGATCTTTCGCCTACCGAGTCGGCATGGACGAGAGCGTGGCTTGCAGTCACTGCGGCGGCGAGGAGACTATCGAACATGTACTTTGCCACTGTCCTCGATACAGCGCGCACAGGCTGTCACTATAGCGACCGCGTTGGCACGCCTTGACGACAGGCCACTTTCATAACAGTCAGTCTTGGAATGCCGATATGAACTGTCGTCGCACCGAAAGTCGGTCTTAAGGATAAAAATGTTTGCGGATAAAGCTTAAGGATAAAAATGTTTGCGCCTCTATGCTTAATAGGTGTTTATCGAAAAAGCTCATTGAGTCTGTCTTCCTCCCACCTCTCAAGTGTAAAATCGCCACACCGAGCCTGGTTTCAGCCTGGTTAACCGAGCTCCACCTGTCGCCTTCAGGTACTGTAGAAGAGCTCATGTCGCTTTCTGTCTTTTGGTTTCGTTTGTTGTATATGTTTATATTTTAAAGCGAACTTCCTCCGCCTTTGTCCTCCACTGTAAGGAAATCGGAAGTGGAGTGTCAGGGTAGGGCATACCTCGGAGGCAGCAGGGTGTCCCACGTAACTTGAGCGAAACATTAAAAAATATGCAAATGCCACGTAGCTGTACAGAACCAAGGTAATGTTGTTTGCGCTCTCTTGGAGATACTGAGATCATTTCTTTTTCATTCCGCCTAATTATACAATTCGTCTTAATTAGTTAATGAACTTCTCAAATATTATATTTAGATGAAAAGTGTCAATGCGAAAATTGTAGAGCAACATGAAAAACTCCCGATACAGCTTCCTGTTGCTCAATACGGGCTATATGTAAACATGTTTTTCCAGGCGTGAAGGAAGCCCACGAATGCACGCAAAGGGCCTCGAGCGGCCAGTTGTCCTGCAATTTTGCTTGTATTCGCAGGCTTCTTTCAGGCTCGGAAGAAAAAAATTATGTATAGCACGTATTGAGCAACAGAAAGCTGTATCAGGAGTTTTTCATGTTGCTCTACAATATTCTCATTGACACTTTTCATCTAACTATAATAACTGAGAAGTTGATTCATTAATGAATTAAGCCTAAATATGTAATTAGGAATGCACAAAATAATCCGAGAATCTCCAAGCGACGGCAAACAACATTACCTTGTTTGTGTCCAGCTACGTGGCATTTGGATATTTTTAATGTTTCGCTCAAGTTACGTGGGCCACCCTGTATATAATACGGATCATGGTGACAGCTCTATTGAAGCGCTATTTATGGGCAATACGAGAGGCCCACAACAGATGTGAGTGATTTGCGGATTGAACGTTTTTCTTTAGATTTTGTTTCTTTAAATTTAAGACGTTTAAAACTACAGCAATTCCCAGAGAAGTAACGGAATGTATTTCTAAACGTGCTGCGTCACTCACACACTTAATAGGGAAGATAGTTTAACCCCAGTGTTCCAAGAAAGCACATCACATATTGTGTTACGCGAGGGTTGAAAATAGGCGCACGAAAACAATGATTTCTCGGAAGCACCGACTCTTGATTGTAGCGGCAGTCAGTGTTGTAACTGGTTGGAAATATTGCAGCGAAAACGAACGCACAGGAGCGCACTTTTATCGAGACAGATTTTGTCAAAGAAGATTGCGCAGTAGTCAAGTGGAGTGGAGTCAAGTGGATACGCGAACATCGCATGCGCAAAAAGGCCATGCTGCCTTCTAAAGAGGAAGCCGTGTACACGCAATACCGCGCAACACATCCTTGATAACCTATATCTCGTAATACCGCTCTTAGGCAAACGTCACAGAAGCTTGCGTTACACAAACCTCACCCCAATGCTTGCATTAGACTGGAGATAGCCAGTGAAACATGTGTTGAAAACGACGATTTATCTTAATATTTCAGGCAATCGGCATGGTGAGAGGGTTGCGGTAATCTGCTATAGAATCGATGATCGAATGTTAGACCAGCACTTGCGAGGAAACAAGATGCATTGCAACGCCTGTCCGTTGCAGCTACGTGTGTCCCTCGCAAGTGCTGGTCTAACATTCGATCATCGATTCTATAGCAGATTACCGCAACCCTCTCACCGTGCCGATTGCCTGAAATATTAAGATAAATCGTCGTTTTCAACACATGTTTCACTGGCTATCTCCAGTCTAATGCAAGCATTGGGGTGAGGTTTGTGTAACGCAAGCTTCTGTGACGTTTGCCTAAGACCGGTATTACGAGATATAGGTTATCAAGGATGTGTTGCGCGAAGGCCGCAGTACTTTTAAATGGTCTCTTGGGCGAGCACATGAGCTCGCTCTAGTTGCCCACTATTCCCGTATGCCTCTGTTCCCCATCCACAGATGGCGCGTGATTTGACTGAATTCCTCAGCTACCCCAATTTCTGACGGATGCAGCGGTCGCAATGTCAGATGCTATAATTCGCAAAGCCGACTGCGACTTCGTATATACATTGTTCCCGAATCCAACTATCGCCGAATGGTGTCGTTGCCGAGGTGGAGGAGGAGAAGGAGGAGGAGGAGAGGTAAAGCCACGCCAGTGGCTTTTTGCACCCTTGGGATATTCGTCAGGACGGCATTCACAAGAGGCGTACCGCTTTGAAACCGAAACCTACGCCGAGTCTCTTTTTGCGGTGACGTGCGTTTCGAACCTGCGCAAAGTGCTCTAAAAAAGTTGCTCATTCGATCTCTAATTATACCGCCAAGCCTCTAAACAGCCGTGTTTTGCAATACAGCGCCCCAGGTTCGTTGCGTCCGCAAGAAAACGCGTCGTATCTGAAAAATTGAAGATCCGGCACTAATGATGATCGTCGAGAGAGAGAGAAAAAGCAAGAAGAGGAAAGGCAGGGACGTCAACCAGACGAGCGTATGGTTGGCTACCCTACACTTGGGTTAAGGGAAAGGGGTAATAGAAGCAAGAAAAGAGTGAGCATCTGAGCGCACGTGGCAGAATAAACAGGGGCATTATAAGCGGTCTCTCAAACCGGTGCATTTAAATTACTGCACTAGTGTATCAATGGCTTTTTGTGCCAGTGATGGATGTGGCCCCGGTCCGAGTATCTTTGACTCACGCAATGGTTTAATGTCGTCTGGATAGAGAGGCGTTAAACGTCGTAGCGAGGACAGATACACAATAGGTGCTCGACGGTTTCCTCGCACCTACAGGAGTCGCACATCAAGCTATCGGCATCGTCTAAGATGATAATAAACCTCTGTTCTGCGCGCATCGCGAACGCGCGGCCGGACTTTCTTTGCAAGTAGGAAGCGAGTCTTCCTTTCTTTTATTTCCTTCTGATCCACTGACTCCGAGCCACGCGCGAGAGAGAGCAACCGCTCCCTCCGTTCGGTTCCTGGAAGTAACCCAGCGACGACGCTCCGAGATGCCGGGTGGCTTCGTCCGCGTCTGGGGGACGACAACGGGAATTGACACCGCGGTTCGAAAAGTGCGGGAAGGCGACACTCGCCCCACCAGCCATAGAGACAGGACCGCTTTCTTACGGGCTGGAAAAAGGAACGATTTGTGTGTCTTTAAGCAGTTGCCTCTTTTAACTTCTTTCGGTGGTGTGTGATGGCCACTAATGCACGTCATTCAGTATCATTGCAACTTGCCCGAATTAAGTGTGATTCATGCGGCTCGTCGGAGCGTGGGTTACTGGGTTTGGAACGTCATTTTGGCCATCAGCATGGCTTACTAATCCATTGGGAGTTTTCCATGAGTAGCTATGTGACTGAGGCGGGGGCGTGGAGCAGAGGCAGAACACCGGGTTTCTCATCTGAACAACCTCTTCCTGTACACAACATTTTCAGGCTTGGAGTGGCGCTTGACACCGGCGAAAAAAAATAAAAGAGCCGAGAACCAGCAGGGCTATACTAGTCCAGGTGCAACCAAATTAAGAAGGCCCACTAAGCTTCGACAAAAACACTCCTTCACCAGAACAGGAATTGACCGCCTTGGTTTACTATTCTGCCACTACCTCCCTCACAACCCCTACAATTAACCATGGCCCTCAGTCCCCAGCGGCTGCGGAGCACCTGACCAAGGCGGCGGTGAGACCTTCGACGCGGCAGAGGGTGCTAAGAATCTCTGGATCAGGACAGGCCGCCACTGGAAACTGAACCTGGGGCGCTATAACGTAAAACTATTCCAAACTTTTCTATTCCAATTCTGCAATCAGCCCACCGCGATTGGTCAAAAACTTTTTTGGACCGCCCCCACTTCACCTGTCTGTGAGGCGACGTCACGAAAACCGCGATAGCTACCCGTCTGATATGATGTGTACACACTGATTATGCATAATTTGACCGAACAAAACAAAAATAGTTTTTTTCTGATTCGACGCCTTTTTTCCATTAGCCCTCGGCTATTGGTCAAAAGTTTTCGGCCTGCACCCGCTTCACCTGCCTCTCACGCGACGTCACAAAACCGCAAAAGCTTACCGCGTCAAAGTGACGCGTACGCGTTAAAGATACATTAATATGCCGAACAAAGCTGAATTTTCTTCTGAATAGCTGCAGGCTGTCCCGTTCCGAAAGGAATAAAAGATGGCTGCCTCCGATCGCTCCGGCACTTGGTACTCGCACCTGCCGGAGAGCATGGGTGTATTTGCGGGTAATAAAACCTTTTGCGTGGCCGTGTAACGTTTTTGAGAACTTTCGGCACGTTTACAACCTCGTTCTGCGAACTCTTCCTTGCTGAGGATCCGTTTTAGCGTCATTCTTAAGCTTCCGTTGCATGCCGCCGTGATTGTCGACGAGCCACCGCAAGCTAAGTAAGAGAAAGCGGACCAATCGCAGACGCCGGCACCACCCTCTTCATCCGGTTATCGATATTCAGTGCAGTGGCTCGGACCCATCGAATCCCTCTCCACTTGAGCATGCTCCTCACCTCTTGCGAGCCAATTAGATAAGACAAGCCGCTCAATATAAGCAATGTTATTCGTTTTTCAAGTAAACAAAAGTGACCTCCTATGAGCGAGGGGAGCATTTGATTGGTTTGTTCAGACAACCCTGCGGGTGAACGCCCGATGCTTGCGTCGGTGGAACGCAAATTTGACGTCAGGAGATAGGAATAAAAGCATTAAACATAAAACGTAAAAACATAAGTAAATAAAAACATAAAACATAAAAACAGTAAATTGGTGACGCTTATACAGTGCTGACATGTATGGCCACGTCCTCTGCTATAGAGAACTTCCAGATAAGAAGCAGTAGGAGTAGGATTCCTAATCCATAAGGACATAGCGGGCAACATTGAGGAATTCTACAGCATTAATGAGAGGGTAGCAGTAATCGTAATGAAGCTGAATAGGAGGTATAAAATAAAGCTTAGAACGACAGAAAGCTGAGCTACTCGGTAAGGATTCATAATGCAAAGAAGGGGTAAGGCGTGCAGATTAGTATGGACAGCTGGGCTAGTTGGTAGCGAGTTAGTTGGATCACTGCACTTTACCCTACCTACAGGTAGGGTAAAGTGCAGTGATCATAGGTTAGTGAGGTCTAGAATTTCCCTCAATATGAAGAGAGAAAGAGTAAAATTATTCAAGAAGAAACAGGCCAACCTATACGCAGTAAGCGTAAAAAAAGGCCAATTCATGCTGGTGCTTGCAAACAAATATGCAGCTTTAGAACAGAGAGATGAAGATAACATAGTGGTAATGAATGAAATAGTAATGAGGCTGGCTCCAGAAGCAGCAAGTGAAGTGAGAAGTAAGACACCAAGTCAACCAGTAGGTAAGCTCTCCCAAGTGACAAAGGACCTAATAAAGAAACGACAAACATGAAAGTGTCCAACAAAACAGACCAGATATAATTCGCGGAACTGTCACAACTGATAAACAAGGAGAAAGTAAGGGATATTCGAAATTATAACTCGAGAAAGACCGAGGAAGCAGTAAAATATGGACGCAGCATGAAACCAGTGAGAAGAAAACTTGTTATAGGACAAGCCGAGATGTATGTACTGAAAGATAAGCGGGTAATATCATCAGCAACTTCGAAGATATAGTAAAAGCAGCAGAAGAATTCGATACTGACCTGTACAGTAACCAAAGCAGCCACGCTACCTCCATTTGAAGTAGCAACGAACAGGACACAGAGACTCCCTCTATAACTTGCGATGAGGCTAGAAGGGCCTTGCAAGACAAAAGCGGCAAGAAAAGATGTAATAATAGTGGATTTAATCAAAAATGGAGGAGATATCATGCTTGATAAGCTTGCAGCCTTTTATAGGCAATGCCTCACGACTTAAAGTGTTCCAGGGAACTGGAAGAATACCATCATTATACTAATCCGCAAGGAGGGAGACGTTAAAAAATTGAAAAAAGAAATTATTGACCCATTAGCTTCCTTTCAGTATACTCTAAAATATTCACCGAGATAAATTCCAATAGAATACTTGACTTCAGTCAACCAAGAGAACAGGCAGACTTCAGGACGGGATATTCTACAATGGATCACATCCATCTCATCAGTCATGTAATCGAGAAATCTACAGAGTACGATCAACCTCTCTATATGGCTTTCGTAGATTATGAAAAGGCATTTGATTCAGTAGAGATACCAGCAGTCATACAGGCATTACGTAATCAAGGAGTACAGGAGGCATACGTGAATATCTTAGGAAATATCTACAACGGTTCCACAGCTACTTTGGTTCTGCACAGAAGAGTACTCAAGCTTTTGAACTGGGAAGGCTTAGAATGAGGATCAACGGCGAATATCTCAGCAACCTTCGGTTTGCAGATTACATTGTCCTGTTCAGCAATACTGGGGATGAATTGCAACAAATCATTGGTGACCTTAACAGAGAAAGTGTAAGAGTGGCGTTGAAGAATAATATGCAGAAGGCAAAGATAATGCTCAATAGCCTGGTAAGGGAAAAAGCGTTCCGGATCGCCAGTCAGCCTCTAGAGTCTGTAAAGGAGTACGTTTACCTAGGTCAATTACTCACAGGGGACTCTGATCATGAGAAGGAAATTTAGAGAAAAATAAAAATGGATTGATGTGCATACGGCAGGCATTGCCATTTCCTGACTGGGAGTTTACCACTATTATTAAAAGGAAGGGTGTGCAATTACTGCATTCTATGTGGCAGAAACTTGGAGGTTGACAAAGAAGCTCGAGAACAAGTTAAGGACCGCGCTAAGAGCGATGGAACGAGGAATGTTAGGCGTAATGTTAAGAGGCAGGAAGAGAACGGTGTGGATCAGAGAGCAAACGGCTACAGCCGATATTCTAATTGACCTTAAGAGAAGAAAGAATGGAGGTGGGCAGGCCATGTAATGGGTAGGATGGATAACCGGTGGACCATTAGAGTTGCAGGATGGTTGCCAAGACAAGGGAAGCGCAGTCGAAGACGGCAGAAAACTAGGCGGGGTGATGAAATTAGGAAATTTGCCGGGACAAGTTGGAATCAGTTGGCGTAGTACAGGGGTAATTGGAGATCGTAGGGAGAGGCCTTCGTCCTGCAGTGGACATAAAAATAAGCTGCTGCTGCTGATGATGATGATGATGCACTTTTTTGACCTTGTCAGTGTAACTAAGTTTCTTTTAAGTGTTCAACTGCGTTCGACCCGTTATGTAGCTGGATAGCGGAGGATTTGATCCCGTCAAGTGCGATCCGCGAGGCTAACATAACCTCTATGCACGGAACTAAGGAGAATTGTGGTGGTTCTGTTCGCGTTGGATTCTCGATTCGGGTATGCCAACTGAAATGGTGCAAGTCCGATTGTACATGCACGTCTCGGGAAAACGAAGGGTCAACGTAATCGGCATGATGAATGTCAGGGCTTGGTTGCGCGCACTGCTTTCTTCCGTTCGCTGCAGCACGTTTGAAGTTTTCGCACAATAAAGCACTGAGCTTTCTTTTTGCTCCCGTTCTGTGCATTGCTTAAAATTCGCACTGTTTTGTGGCTGCAAGTTGAGGACTCCACTATTGACAGATGCTTCCAGAAGCTCCGGCTGCATGCACAGTGCTATAACGCGAGTGGACCTACAAGCGTGCCTAGGCTCACTTGCGCGGCGTCTGGATACCGTAGCCGAAAACCGAGAAAGACAAGGTAATAAATGCCAAAGGAAAGTACGGGAAATGAATGCACATGCGATTCAACAGCACGCAGCTTGGGGAAGAGCGCGCAGGCTTTGTTTAATAAGGGTGCAGTGCACTGCAGTGATATGCACCCGCGTCGCTATTCCATGTTTTTCTTTCCCCACATTGCAGAACCTGCTTCCCGGGGAGTTTTCTAAAATGATCTAAGATTTCAGACAATAAATTGCGATAATAAATGTTCCGCCTGCACAGTTACACTGATGTATCGAAGCGGGCTTCTTTTCGGAGTAAAAGTGTAAATGCAATTTTCGTGAGCATCGCGCTGCCTTTTCAGAAGTTTTTCATTTTACTCGGTCGGGAAAAAAAATTAGAACGAAATGTGTGCCGCAAGAACCCACGGGGTGTTCTACTTGCAAAATATAATTCAGTCACTAAAATGCCTAAAACGCTTCAAAATTTTAAAGTGTGCTGTTATATAACAGAGAAGTGCCTCGTGAAAAAAAAATGTAGTCACGGTAGTAGGCTAAAGAGACACTGTTAAAACAATTTTTTTCGAACGTTGCCCTTGAGGGCAAATTTAAACGAAGCTGACGTGGTGAAAAATAATGCATAAATACTGTTTTATTTTTTCGTGGGGAAAAGAGTAAGTGGAAGGGGGTTAGGGGGCTAAGGTGGGGGTAGGTTTTTTTTTGTACTAATCGCACTGAGGACACGAGGGCACGAGATGCAAGTTAAATGCTACTGTTACGTGCTAGCGGCAGCATCCGGTCGGCAACGTCGTCAGCGTCAGCTGCTGCTTAACACGCGGCTGTGATTTTAATTATTCATTTTGTTGCGCCCAATGCTGAAAAAAATAATAAAAAAGAAGCAGCAGCCCTAGGTTGCGGCTGGAAGCGAAAAGCCGAGTCTGCGGCCAAGAAAGACGCTTCTCTGAGTTGTGGCAGCTTTATGGCTACCAGACGCAGAAGTTGTCCCATTATCGGGGCAATATTTATTTATTTCCCATACTTGCCAATCCTATACAGGATCATAGCAGGAGGGACATGCACAAGAATAGTATACAAAAATAGATATATAATATAAACAGCACAAGAGAAACGAAACATCTCAAATAAATGAAGACGAATGGTAAGATTTCAAAGCAGGTTGAACAAAATTTAACAGATACGAAATTCATTGTCAATCTAATTCTGCACCGCTTTCAAAAATAAATCTAAAGTTGTAAGTTTAGTAACAGAAGTGTCCGTGTTGTTCCACTCTCTAGTAGCAAGAGGAAAAAAATAATTTCTAGGACATTCGGTGTGAAAAGAATATTCTGTTAGCTTTTGGCCATGGTGTTGTCTAGTTTTTCTCGCTGTAGATTTGGATACATATTTGGACGGTTTAATGTTTATCTGGCGGTTGATTATTTGGTACAGGACTTTCATTCTAGCGAATTTCGCTCGGTATTTCAGTGGCCATAGTCCTGCAGTTTTTAACAGCTGTGTTGGGGAATCGGATTGTCTGAATTTATTACAGATAACCCTAACCGCCTTCTTTTGCATTCTTTCTAGTTTGTTAGTAGATTGTTGACTATACAGGAACCACACAATATTGCCGTATTCTAAATTTGATCGTTCAAGGTAGCGTAAGCTAATAGTTTAATGTCAGGAGAGGCAGAGAGTAGCGGGCGTCGTATACATATATAAGACGTTTGAAAGCACTGGAGGTTACCTGCTCTATGTGAATGCTACATCGAAGGTCATGCGTTATGCTCATTCCCAAATACTTACAGTGTTCCACTGAAGGTAATATAGAATCATTTACTCAGTAATGGTACACAGACCTTGTTTTTTTTTCTTGTCATTTGAAGGAGAGCGCTTTTATGTGTATTCAGATTCATTTGCCAATCAGTGCACCACTTGCCTACGGCCTCCAAGGCGCTGTTTAGTACGATGTGGTCTGCTTCTGCAATAATTTTGCGATACAAAATACCGTTGTGTGCGAATAGTCGTATCTTTACGTTAATTTTAGTAGGCAAGTCATTGGTGAAAATTTTAAATAAAACGGGAGCCAAAACACTACCTTGAAGTACGCCTGAAGTAACGTCAGTTGCATTTGAGGCTAGTTTGTTAGTTTCGACGAAGTGGGTACAGTCGGTGAGGCAATTAATAATTAAGTTTACTACATACCCTTATCCTAAAGTTAGTGCAAGTTTATTATGGAGGTTTTTTTTGCAATACACGGTCGGATGCCTTGGAAAAGACGAAAAAAATGAGATCTATTTGTTTTTGGTTATCAATGCTAAAGGCTCAGTCGTGAACCAGTTCCACTGAGTTACGCTTGAAAGGCCACCGCGGAAGCCGTGTTGACAACGAGATAATTTACGTTCTTCTTCTAGGTGGCCCACTATTTGCTTGAGTATAATATGTATGAGTAGTTTACAAACAGTGCAAGTCAATTATATGTGCCTAAAATTGGAGGTATCTGTTTTTGTACCTTATTTATGTATTGGAATTATTATTGGCTTCTTCCATTCTTGAGGAAGTGAACCTGTCGATAAAGAATAGTTAAAAATCATGCACAAACACTCTGAAACTATTTCAGCATATCTTTTGAAAAAATCATTGGGTATGCCACTTGGTCCCGGCGGTCTTTTTGTATCTAGATTTATGAGCAAGTTGAATGCACTTTGTTCTGTTACAGTTGGCTGAAATAAATGGTATTGAGAACTGGATTCAACACATGACACGTTGCCGGCGTCGTGCGTAAATACAGAGCAGAAATAATTGTTCATACTATTCGCTGTTTTTAAGCTTTCCTCTGCGGACGTCTGGTTTTCGATTTGTTCTTTGTTGCTTAAATGTTTCCAGAATTCTGCAGGGGATGTTCTAATAAAATTACCGAGCGTGTTGGCGAAGTAATTATGTTGAGCGTTTTTCATTTTTAGCTACATACTATTAATGGCATCGGTAAGCACTTACCATGTTCTAGGAGTACATTATAATTTTAGGGATTTTCTGAGCCTCTTAACTTTCCGTTTGGCATGAATAACGTCCCTCGTTATCCATGGGTTATGTTTCCTAACTTTTTTAGTTTTTCTTGGGACATACTGCGCGATGCAATTTGAAACGACCGAATTGAACCTCAGCCACAACCTTTAGACTTCAACTGTATCGTCACATGAAAGTTCAGTAAATGACGAAAGTTAAAAAAAGATATTCTTTATTAATTTTGTTATTTGTAAAATACCTTACAAGGCCGCTACATGGGGATAGAATCAAGTAAGTACATACAATCTAGTAACAATATGAAAAAAAAAAAACACCAGCCAAGTGCACAGCCTGACATTAGAGAAACATACTAGCTACATATAGCTGTATATGAGTACAATAAAAAGGAACTCTATAAGTTTGTAACGAACGTATTACAGTGCAAGAAAAAGGTAGGAAAAATAACACAAAACAGTGAATGTGATATCAATGGTTAACAAGGGTTAAGCGAGTTGAGTGAGTGCCTGAATTTTTCACGGTCAGTTTCCGCAACTATGTTATTGGGGAGGCGCTTCCAGAACCGAATGGCACGTGGAATTGCAGACGAGTTAAATGCTTCTGTTTTACCATAGATGCGCGTGAGGCTATGATGATTGTGTAATCTATGCGACGTGTGCGATGACGTTTCTAGGTGTAGGGAGCGTTTTTTAGTGTGGTGGGTGTACTTATGAAATAATGACAAAAGGGCTATATCGCGACGATTACTTAGGAGTTGAAGTGAACGGTGAATATTTGCTTGAGTTACGCTAGAACAGTAGTCATAATTCCGGGAAATTAAACGTCCGGCTCTATTTTGGATTGATTCCAGCATGTTAATTAGGTAATTTTGCTGGGGAGACCAGTCTGGAGCGGCGAACTCAAGTCGAGGGCGAACAATTGTTTGAAATGCCAGTTTGCGGATAAGTGTAGGTGAGTTTCGAAGGTTACGACGCAGGTAACTCAGTGATCGAGAAGCACTGGCCCAGATGGTGCTAATGTGAGGAGTCCAGGAGAGGTTTGTTGAAAGATTTACGCCTAGATATTTAAATGATGAGGTCCGAGATAATGGGACATTTTTAATACAGTAGGAATAGTCCAAGTTAGTGCGTTTGCGGGTGAAGGACATCACTTTACATTGTGATGAATTTAGAGACATTATCCAGGTGTCACACCAATTAGTAATTTGGTTAAGATCATTTTGGAGGATCAGGTGGTCATCAGAGTTGTTAATAGAACGATAGACAATGCAGACCTCAGCTAAAATGCGCATGCATGATGATAAGTTATTGGATGTGTCATTAATGTATATCAGAAAGAGAAGGAACCAAGAACGCTCCCTTGTGGTACACAGGATCAGTGGCGTAGCCAGAAATTTCGTTCGTGGGGGGCTCACTTTGCAGCTCGGCCTCCTCCTTATAGAATAAGTCGAGGGACCTATATATATATATATATATATATATATATATATATATATATATATATATATATCTGTCATTCAACAACCTTGTTTACATTTTCGTACATATGCAACGACCAGGGGAAAATCTCAATGATGCTGTCCTTTGTTAAAATGTATTGCGCAGGAGCAGCTGTCACCGCTCGTGTATTGCGAGCACATGTAAAAAAGCAGGAGTTCTGCAAAATATACGAGGGCGAGTCAAATGAAAGTGAGCCAATGCGAATATATGATAAACGGGGTACTTTATTTAAAAGTAGTCACCATGAGTATTTAGACACTTGTCCTACTAACGAGTCGCGTAATTCCCGTCTCATAAAACTCCTTGGATTGCTGCCTCAAAAATCTGTAAATGACTACACCTCATCTTCAGACATGAATCTGGTTCCCTTGAGCAGTTTTTTCAAATTTTACTAAATGTGGAAGACGCAAGGCAACAGGTCTGGGCTGCATGAGGAATGTTGCAACGTTTCCCACTTGAACTTTGCCAGTTTCGTATTAACCACATCAGCGACGTAGGAACGGGCAATGTTGTGAAGCAAGATGTTTCCAATGCTCAATTTTCCACGTCGTTTGTTCTTAATTGCGACACGCAGCCGATCCGACCTTTCACAATATCTGAAATGATTTAGAGTCTCTCCAGGTTTAGAAAATTCGATCAATAATGGCCCCTAACGATCTAAAAAGAAGTCAACACTTTTCCGGCAGAAATGACGGCCTTTGTTTTCCTTGGGAGGGGTGAATTCAAATGCTTCCACTGTAAGCTTTGCCGTAGTGTTTCAGGCTAGTAGTAGCGGCACCATGAGTCATCCCCGGTCACAAATGCAGACAAAATGTCGTCACCCTCATCTGGGGTTCTTTGACGTGCACTTAACTCTAAGTACACGGGTGTTTTCGCATTTCGCCTCCACCGAAATGCAGCCGCCGTGACCGGGATACGATCCCGCGACCTCCGTGCTCAGCAGCCCAACACCATAGCCACTGAGCAACCACGGCCTTTTCAATTGTGTTGGGGATGATTGCACGGTGGCTTTGGCCCGGCCATGGATAGTCTTTGTAACTTTCATGTCCTTCTTTGAACAGTTTGCTACAATGCTTCACAGTGGCCAATGAAACGCAATGTTCAACGCATACGGCAGCCATATGGCGAATAATTTCTTTTTGGGAAACATCTTCATTTGTCAAAAACCTCACGACACCAAGCTGTTCAACTTTTGGAGTGTCCATTATGTCACGTAACCCTGTTCAACCCAGTGTATGAGAACATTAAAGAACATTTAACCTCACCTCTGCATGTCACTTTTAAATGAGATGCGTATGTGCTACGCGCATGCCTCGAAAATAATGAACCGAACCATTATTGCGCGGGGCGGCTTGTCTCACTTTAATTTGACTCGCCTTCGTACATTAGAAATTCGAAGATACAATGGAATATACAAATGTGAAGACACAGCGTGATACAGGGCAAAAATTGGCAATGGAAACAAAGTTCACTGCGCATATACAGAAAACCTCGCAACAAGATGTTTAAATATGCGTATAAGTCTCCAATAAATCTACGTACCTAAGAAAAAGTCACTAAATATAATGCGTCAAACAAGGCAAATAAACAGGTTGCGCAACCACAGATTCACAGATCACAGCACCCCCCCCCTCCCTCCACTCCCAAAATGTATCGCGTGCGGCAGAAGGCGGCGCGCTTCCTCCCCGCTTTTCTCCCTTGCGCACACAAGCGAACGCGTTGCAATCCGTCGAGTCCCCGCAGTGCTGGCGACGAGCGACTATGCATTGTTTCTTTTTCTCGTCTGCTAGCCAGAAAGCGTCCAAAACTCTGCCAGGTGAAATTGCAGTCGGCCAGAGAAAAACGTACTTCATTAAAACTTCTTTCTGGGCGAGTTGGTGCATACTTGGCATAAAAATTGTAACAGCGCAAACACATGCAACCACTAAGTAGCAAAGACGAGACACACGCGCTGTGACACAAGCGCTTGTGTCTCGTCTTTGATACTTTGTGGTTGCATGTGTTTGCGCTGTTACAATTTTTATGTCAAGAGAAAAACGAACGCGCATCCAAGTGCGCCGCGCGGTTGTCGATGCAGCACGAGAAAAACGCATGCGCTCTGGCTGGATCGGCAGCCCGCGGGTTGGGAGAACAAAAAAAAAAAGAAAAGAAAAAAGATGAGCAAGAGGCCTAATGTATCCTCGCGAATAAAAGTTTAGGTAGAAAAATCAATAAGAACTTAGTTACAATGGTGGCTTTAATGTCTTGACATGGATGCTTTGGCGCAGGTGAAAAAAAAATCATATTCTTTTCTGTGACCTGATGGCACAAATGAACCACCACAACGCTTTGTCTCATCGGACCTCGCTGCGTGCTTTGTCAACTTGTATCCCGATGTACGGCTTTAGAAAGGTCGATGCACCTTTGGCGTCAAATGTTTACAACAGCATTAAACCCACAAAGTTCCGGAATCGAACATCTAAAGCACGACTTTGGAAATGTCAATGCACCTTTCGCATCAAAATGTTATGGGAACTTTATACCCACAAAGTTTCAGAATTGAAATCCAAGCGCTCCGTAGATTCCGCGGCCTCCACGAGATGCCGAGACGAGCCCGCTCGCCATCAAAACGTCCTTGAAATTTCGTGCTCGGTGGGGCTCCTTGCGTTACGATATGTGACTCCCCATGCATCGGCGTTTCTGCGAAATCCAGCCCGATTTCGCAATGTTCGCGCTAAAATGTCTTTTCGAGCGTGAATTCAGGATGTTCTAGACAAAATCGAGCATGATTTCCGGCGCCGAGAGTTGTTTTTGTCGGCGGCGCATGACAGCACGAAAAAATTTCGGGGGGGGCTCAAGCCCCATAAGCCCCCCCCCCTGGCTACGCCCCTGCACAGGATGGAACATCTGAAAGGAACGAGGAGAAGCTGTTAGCGAAAGTAAACAGCTGTCTGTTAGAAAGAAAATTTCGAAGCCATGATAAAGTTAGTGAATCACGTTTTAATGATGATAACTTCAAAAACAGGCGACAATGGGCTACGCGGTCAAAAGCTTTAGAAAAATCCAAAAAGATGCTGTCAGTTTGAACGTTTGAGTGCATGTTAAAATGTAAATCTGTCGTAAATTCAAGCAGTTTCGTTTCGCACGACAAATCTCTCCTGAAACCATGTTGATTATGAAAAAAGTTGTTCAATTGTAGATGATGGTAAACATGAGATGCAATAGTATGTTCCATCATTTTACATCATATGCACGTTAGTGATATCGGTCGGTAGTTCGCAGCCAAGTTTTTGTCAGCGTCTTTGAATATGGGTATGACTCTGGCTGCTTTTCAATCTTGGGGTATCTGACCTGTCATTAAAGACTGATGAAAAATGTGGAATAAAAGCTTGCTAGATACTGAGACTGTATTATTTAGTAATTTAGAGTTAATATTGTCAATACCTGCTAAAGACGAAACTTTCCAGTTATTAATAAGCTGAACAATACCATCAATAGTAATGTCAATAGGTTCCATGTACTGGTAATCTAGGCCTGCAACAATGAGCAAATTAGTAATGCGTTCTTTCGTGAATACAGATGAGAAGAATTTATTAAAAACTTGAGCGCACTCACTGTTAGGAATAGGAATGTTGTTTTTATTGTGTAACGAGATATCATTAGTATGGCGTTCAGGAGGTGAAATTTGCCAGTACTTTCTGGGATTATGCTTGAGTAGTGAAGGAAAGTCTTGGGAAAAATATTTATTTTTGGCTACACTGAGAGCGGAGCACTATGAGGTTAAACAGTTCAGATACCTTTCCCAAGCTGACGGGGTGCCGGTTCATCTTGCAGTTCTGTATGAACGTTTCTTTTTGTTTCTTAGTAGGTGAAGGGACTTAGTGAACCATGGTTTGTTTTTGTCTTTAGTTAGTCTGATTAAAGGAATGTTCTGCTCAACCAATGCGCATAACTTATCTCTGAACATGACCCAGTTATCATGCACAGACCTGGTGTGGAACGAAGGTAGAAATTGATGTTCAAGAAATGATTCTAGCTCAACGTTGATTACTTCATAACTTCCCTTGTTGTAGTCACGAATTGTCTTTCTTGAGACACCTGTAAATGGTAATGGGATACTGATGGATACATTGAGTAATCTGTGGTCACTGAAACCATCTGAGCATGTTACTTGTTCTATAGTTTCCGGGGCATTCGTTAGTATAAGATCTAAGACGTTAGAGCCACGGGTAGGTTCTTTAATGATCTGGAACAGATTATAATCTAATGTTAGGCTAATGAATTCTGATGAAAAACTGCAGGATGACGACAAGTTTGACCAGTCAATGAGCGGAAGATTAAAGTCGCCAATAAGTTATGTGAACTCGGTTGGACAGAGCTGGGTGGCTTTAGCAATGCTGCTGCGCAGTTCATCAACGAAGCAATGGCTGTAATCTGGGAGGCGGTAACAAACGCCTATCAAAACTTTAGCGTAACGGCAGCGGCATGCGGCCCAGAAAATCTCCAGACCTGAAGATGTGTCAGTAATGTACGATGCGATAGTCTTTTTAATAGCCAGGAGGACGCCACCACCTCTTCTATCTGAGCGATCGCGGCGATAAATATTATGGGTGAGCTTAATGGGAAGAATTTCGCTATCGGCTAAGTCGCGGGAGAACCAGTTTAGGCGAGAGCAAAAGTAGTGCAGTCGCAGTCTTCAAGATAAGATGAGACGAGTTCGCGTTTCGACATCAGGCTTCTAATATTAGTGAATCACACTGTTAACGATGTAGCAATGCGATGAGTTAGCGGCGCTTCACGTGTGTCTTGGTTTAGCTATCTGCTGATTTCCGCTACTGAACGCTTTGTGGCATCATATGTATAGGATTTGTCATCAATGCGCAGTCGGTCAACTGAAAATTTGAATGGTTTATTTAGCGTTTTCGCATGATCGATCAATTGTTTTCTGGCTTGTCGTGTAGAAAAGGAAAAGTCCTCTCGAACGTAGAAACCAGAACCGGGAAATGAAGCGTGCGGCTCTATTTTGGATTGATTCCAGCATGTTAATTAAGTAATTTTGGTCGAAGATACTAGTATCGTCAGCTTTGTTTAAGTCTCGGAGGTTAATACGCGGTTGTGAAGGGAAAGTTTTTTTTATTAACCGGAATAGAGTCTAGGATCAATTTATAGTCTGAGCTGCCTTCTACTATATCTATTAATTGTTGCCTTGTCGACCGAGAAGTATCTGCGCATTCCGAGCGATGGCTCAGAGTTTGCCAGTGAATGTCCGGCAGGTTGAAATCACCCATCGAGATTAGTTTAGCCCTTTGAGCGTGGCGTTCTAAGTACAAATCCAGGGACGCCATTGTTTTCGGGAGACTGCAGCAAGACTGCGGTACACTCATCCGACTACTGCTCCGCCTGACCCATTTGCGGCAGTTTGCAAAATATTGCTTCTACACTGGTGACACCAGGTAGCACAGTGAAATTTATTTATTTTTTATTAGTGTACAAGGCAACGCCACCACCCCGTGTTTGTCTGTCATTGCGCACAACACCGTAATTCGGGTGAGTTATCTCAGCGTCCGTTATATATCGTTTGATAGCCATGTTTCGGTTGCTCCTAAAAAATCTGGTTCCCTGTCAAACAGCAGGCATTCAATTGAGTCAAGTTTGTTCATCATACTGCGAGCATTTACACTTTTGTACGGGCTGTAGCGCTGGATAAAAGCTGTCCAAATTACGCGTCTCCACTGATATACAACAGTCACGCATGCATCGCTACGATTTATTGCCTGTTTTACGATAGTAGCGTCGATTATCCTGTCGAAGTTCTCTGGGAGCTTTTCCAACCAGCTTTTTTTTTTTTTTCGTGGTCTCACGGACGGCATCTCGCGCTTCAGAAATTACACACGGCGTCATTCATATTTAGCGCGTCGCGTCGCAGGCTATTGGCACTGGGAAGAGGATTGTGCTAACAAAAAGGAAAAGACGCTACTCGTTTTTTCTTTTTTTGTGCGCGGGCTTTGCTGGCGCTTAGAACACGTTGTTTTCACCATTATATCCTCATGCCGCAGGCAAACGAGCGTGGTTATCGTACACGATGCACTTTTGCAATAAAACGCTAACAACGTAATTGCATGCAGAAAAAAAAATCCAAGATGCCCCCACTTGCCTCATTTTCCCAAAGTGACTTCAACTACCGTGTTCAAATCGCCTCTACAATGAACGCTTCCACAAGGAAATGACCGTTATAACGAAGGAATAATTCTGTCCCGGTTCGATTGTGAAGTGTGCGGTGCACGACCTTTGCAATGAAGCAACCTGCATAACGAATGACTTCGGAGGCCCCAAGCACTTGGTTTCAAAGGCGTTCGACTGTGTAGTAACTCTAAATAGAGTGCACATTTGTTACGCCAGATGTTTATCGACTAATCGCCCAGACTTACTACTGATACGTCTAGTGCAGTTTCGATACATATGAGGCAACGTCTATTGGTTTTCAGGAGTTACGAACACGGTAATCCGCGTACACGTCACCAACCCGCTCAAACGTTTTCTGTGTGAAGCATTTACTAGGCTAATTAAGCGTAGTAGGACAATATTAGTGGGGCCGAAACAGCCACTGCCAGCTTGTGCCCTTGACTCTGCTAGCAAACCCGCAGCGCATATTAATATACGCTGTGCGAATCAGCCAGCGCGCATGAAGTTGGCATGACACGATTGCGCTATGTTAAAAAATGCTACGGACTTCTTCCACTTCCCTAACGCCGCGAAGTTCCGCCAGCACTTGCCGTTCTCGCGCCTAACACCCCCCCCCCCCTCCTCCCTCGACTGATACGCGCAGCGCGCAGAACATACGCTATGTGCACAACTCTCCTGGCAGGTGGCGCGTGGCAACAAGTACAAGGAGCGGTATAGACCGTTGACCATTACATCGGTAATATACAGGTTAGCAATGCAAGTAATTAAATTAAAGCTGCAAGCATGGGTAGGGAACAATGGTATTTTGGAAGAACTTCAGCATGGCTTCAAAAGAGGTAGGCGTCTGGATGATAACTTATTTGTCCTTACTCAGTGTATTGAAATATCCAGAGTAGAAGGGAGACCGTTACATGTAGCCTTTTTAGACATTACAGGAGCGTATGACAACGTAGACCGCAACATTTTGTGGGATATTCTGGAAAGGGAAGGCTTAGGCGACGATTGTATACAGCTTTTGAGAGAGATTTACCTAGAAAATACCGTTTGCGTTGAATGGGCAGGGATGAGCAGCGAGGAGAAAGTTGATATCAACAAGGGACTTAGGCAGGGGTGCCCTTCATCCCCGCTGCTATTTATGATGTACATGGCGAGGATGGAAAGGGCGATAGAGGAAAGTAACATCGGGTTTAATCTCTCATACGAACAGGCGGGTACAGTAGTCGAGCAGAAGCTTCCAGGCTTGTTTTATGTGGACGACATTGCGTTGTTAGCTGACAAGCAAAGTGATATGCAACGTCTGGATAATATCTGTGGACAGGAAGGCGAGAACTTAGGTCCGAAATTTAGCGTTAAAAAATCAGGTGTTATGGTATTCAATGAAAACAGTGAACAGACAATGTCAATTCAGGGCCAGGAAATACCTCAGGTAAAAGAATATAAATACCTTGGTATATGGATAAACGAAGGCAATAGATATATGGAAACACAGGAAAAAACAATAACACCAAAGGGGAAGAGAAATGCAGATAAAATGAAGCACAGAGCGCCATGGGGTACAATAGGTACGAGGTGCTCCGGGGTATGTGAAAAGGAGTAATGGTTCCAAGACTTACTTTTGGAAATGCGGTTGTTTGCTTGAAATCAGGGCTACAATCAGGACTCGATGGCAACCAAAGGTCAGTGGGATGCGTCGGATTGGGCGCTCACGGGAAGACTACAAATTAAGCTATGCAGGGTGATATGGGCTGGACAAATTTTGAAGTGAGGGAAGCTCACAATAAAATTAATTATGAGGAACGACTGAGGAATATAGATGAAACAAAATGGGCTGGGAGAGTGTTCATGTATTTGTACAGGAAAAACATTGGTTCACAGTGGAGAAAAAGAACTAGGAAGCTTACCAGCAAGATTGCGGCCTGTACAGTGAGCAACACAGCAACAAAGAACGTCAAGCGGAAAGCCAGAGAGGCTGAGATAATCTCATGGGTGGCGGAAGTGGAAAAGAAATCTGCTATGAGCAACTACTTAAGAGAAAAAAATGAAATCAGGAAAGAAACAATTTATGATAACCCAAAGGAAAGCTGATTACTTTTTGAAGCGAGATCAGGATGCCTTAGAACACGCACTTATAAAGCTAGATATAAGAAGGAAGAAGAAGCCTGTGCTTGCTGCAGTAAAGCTAGGGAAACGATGGAGCATGTTTTATTAGAATGTAAAGATATCTGCCCAATGGTCAATTTAGGCATCTCTGGCCTCCTTGAAACTCTTGGGTTCAGCGAGAGCAGGGGGAAAGTAAACATGTCCGCAGTGGAGATTAGTAAGCGGCGATTGGAAGATTGGTGGAAGAAAAGTAGGGAAATAACGAACAACGGAGGCGTGCAGAAACAAAGTTCACAATAGGGGTTCACAAAGTTTGGTTGTGGGAATTCATAGTGTTTTTTTTTTCCTTTCTTTTTAACATAGGCAGGACGTTAGGTAATATAATAACAAGATCTTGGTGGGGTAACCCACCGCCTCGTTACAAAGGGGACGCTCATAGCATCCATCCATCCATCCATCCATCCGTCCGTCCATCCGTTCATCCGCCCGTCCGTCCGTCCGTCCGTCCGTCCGTCCGTCCGTCCGTCCGTCCGTCCGTCCGTCCATCCATCCATCCATCCATCCATCCATCCATCCATCCATCCATCCATCCATCCATCCATCCATCCATCCATCCATCCATCCATCCATCCATCATTTCTCACTACATTACCTAGAGGTAAATCTGGCGCTGCTGCGCTGTGGTATGCTTGGGTATTTGGGTATATGTCGGTATATTGTGACTTCAGATTGGCATCGTTCTCGGAGGGCCAAGACACCTTGAAGACGCGCCTGGCAAGTACCATTCCGTCTTTCACAAGGATTCATATTGTACTATAACAGCACGTAAAAAGTTGTTTTAGCTTTATTATTACACAAAAACATGTTTTGTTTAATTATGGGAACTTGTTATTGCATGTACAATTTAAGGCGTTCAGCACTCCACATAAGTCGGCCAATCCGGAAGATAGTGCAATTCCGGGCAGACCCGCGTCGGAGCTGCAGTTCGAGTTTACCATTTAGGAGCCCACATACACAGCTTCGCTGGTCATCCTTCTTTTCATGAGTGGAAGGGCACTGAGTTTTTTTTTCCTGTAGAAATATCCATGTTTTAAACGAATCCTTTTATAACACCAGCCAACACAAGCCTCGCAGACACATATATCATCGTTCCCATGACAGCACAGCGCCTTTTAAGAAACTGCCATAGGCGGTGGCGCCAGATTTCCCTCTAGGTGTTATAGTGAGAAACTACATACATACATACATACATACATACATACATACATACATACATACATACATACATACATACATACATTCATACATACATACATACATACATACATACATGCATACATACATACATACATACATACATACATGCATACATACATACATACATACATACATACATACATACATACATACATACATACATACATACATACATATACATCCACCCGCCCACCCACCCACACACCCATCCATCCATCCATCCGCACGAGGCCCACAGCAGCGAACGCGAACAGCACGGGATGGGAGGGCACCAGTGTTGCCATAATGTTTCGGTGCGAGTCGCTAGATTAAGGCGAGAAAGGTCGCCAAATTTTCGCCAAATTTTGCTTCACTATCGCTAAAGTTGTCGCTCAAACTGCCGGGTGAACATTGAATAACGTAGGCGTTTTGGAACACTGTAACATAAACTAACGTCGGGTAAATGATCTAGTAAAGCGTTTCACGTTTGTCCAGTATTCGTGCTGGTGAGAAATAAACAGTAAGTTTACCGGCAGAGTATGTATAGGGCTTTTAATTTGCTACTATATCTCCATAATAACGGATGAACCAAGCTGAAACATTGCGTTTACATTCAAACTCTCAGGTTGCAAATTTAGAAAAAAAAAAGAAAAAAGAAAGAGGACCGCGGGTAACCCGACATTTTTTTAGCACCAAGATTAAGGCACTTGAATCACATTATTGTCGCATATTGTTTCGTTCTTTGTGCTTGTGAAAGGAGAACAAACTTCTTTGACATGCGCTTCATCGTATGTTGAGGCGGTGATGGCCATTGCGTTTTTTTTTTTTTTTGTGAGTCAAATATTCGTTTCTGTCTCTTAATATGCTTGAAAGCTTCGTGCGATATTGGTTTGTCCGATAGACGTGAGGAAAGGAAGCGGCGGGTTCAGATTTGCTTGAACGAACCCAGCCGCTTCAATATGTATGCGCCTTTCTAAGTCGATTTGTCTGATTATGCACCTGCTGCGTTCTGAATCTCACCATACACTTAATTGCAATTAGTGTTGGTCGACTATTTACTGCAATGGTTGCGAACATAGAAGTATTTCGTAGAGCTGCAGAGGCATTCAGATCAGTTCTGTAAAAAAAAAAAAAAATTGTGAGCACCATCGCCACCCTGTTAGGACCACTTTGCTGTGAATCACCAGATGTGAATACCACGGATGGGAAGACAACCATCACTCCTTAAGGATCCTAGAGTTCACGCGCTGTACAGCCAATTCGGGCCACTTACTTGTAGCTTTTGAATATTAAATGCTTCATAGAAAGTCATTTTCAAAGCAATTTTCCTATCTTCGAATTCACTATAGAAATGTCGCCAATTGGTCTGTCAAGTCGCTAAAAGAAGTCGTCGGTCACTAAAAAAAAACAAAAAAAAACAATCAAATCGCTAAATCTAGCGACAATATTGCTAATATGACAACACTGGAGGACGCTACAGAATAAGGGTGAAAGCAACAGCTATGCATGTATGGCTATCTTACAGAGAGAGCAGTTTCATGTTGTCGTTCCGTCAACAAGATGGCGGGTGGCGTTTTGCTACAAGTCCATAGTTAGCGCTTGACATTTTGAATATCTCACAGGCAAACCGAAAACTCTATCGCACTCTCAAAACGACGACATCGGAGGCCTGTGAGCTCACGGGTAAACACTATCTGGAGCTAAAGCATAAGATGCAAGCATTAGTGCAGGTGACACTTGCGGATGCGAACATTCGACAGTTCCGAAACGGCGCAGAGCTTCTGGCGCTACGCTCATTTACAGGACAAAACAGATTAGCCTTTCCTATAGTTAACGGACGGTACAACCGGTCAACCTGTCACTGACGTGACTCGGTGACTTAACACCAAGAGGTGCTCTGCGGATCGTCGGATCATATGACTGACGGTACGTCAACCGTATTAGTACCACCTATCTTTCTATGTGACTCGTCCAGACCAGCATGGGAGTTCAACCGCCTCATAATCGATGGTGCATTTTCTCGTATCCGCCCTAAGTCAGCATCGGGACCCCACCAATTTCCGGCTCGACTGCTGAAGAGCCTTGATACAGACTCAAGGAAGCAACTGGCTGGCTTGTCAACAGATATCGTTGCTGGAGTGGAGACACCCGAGGATGGCATGTCTAGTATCTGTGATACCCAAGCGTACCGGAAACACGGACAATTAACCTACATGTACACGACTACAGCGCCATTACAGGGCCAGTGTGTTCTACCAGGCCTTCTCGCAGAGGCTATAGGATTGGATGGGGGCTGGGCAGAAAGTGAGTGCCTTTTCACGGAGGTGCAAAATGGTTTTCGCCGTGACCGGCGCGCTGAAGACATGCTTGTCGTATCGCAGTGTGCAGACATTGCGCGAAAGGAGAGCCGCTGCCTAAGCTGCTGTGCGCTAGACTTTGACAGCATACATGGCAGCTTACCACATTCTTCCCTACTAGAACGCTTAGCGGTCTTGGGCTCGCCAGCAGCTTTAAGTCCTACAAGCCATTGTATTTGGAAAACACGGTTGGTGCTCGGTTCGCCCCAGCGGAAACCGAATGCGTCGAAGTCAGCAGAGGTCTTCATTAGGAAGTCCCGCTGTCTCTGCTCCTGGATTTGTTGTATGTGTCAAGCGCAGACAGCACTCCCACAGTGAGCTTGGGGCTTCGGCCTCAAGTATACAACACAGCAGCAATCTATGCAGATGACCAATGCCTTTTTGCAGATGACCATAAATTGATGGTGGAGGACCCACATGATTTGCAACAACTCTTCTAAATACAAGGCTGGCGAAATATCGAAGCTGGGCCTTCGCTTCAATGTACGCGTGCGCACTGTTATCCAGGCCACGGGCGCTATGGAGGACGGAGTGGTCTTGCGACTGGGCGGAGAACTACTGCGCCGTCTGCGCGTGGACTCATGGCTAAAATAGGGGTTCATTTGTGCTCAGACAGTGAAATGTAGAATGCACGGGGAGAGCATAGGCCAAGCACCCCTTCACTCACAGTGCATACTGAGACCTCGATGCCTGTGGAGCTGTATATGCTATCTAATGGTCAGACTTAAGGAAATTCGTCCGCGTCCTTGCATTAACCTTTGCGAATGCAGTTGCCTGCTTATTCAGCTGGAGCATCGACAACGGGAAGCAGGCAGGACTGCCGGAGGTTGGCGATGAAGCTATTGCCAACGAAGCCGTGCAAGGTGATCTGGGACGTTCTAGGAAGGGATATCGGAAGGTTTTGTTTTTGTCACATCAAGGTATTGCTGACTGGATTAATTTGGAAGTTCGTTTTTATTTCGATGGTCACTGGACAGTATCCTAAGAAAACATGCCATCATCGAGCAGCTTTTTTCCCCAATTTCCCTCCGCAAAACTGTAGTTTGTTTTGTTGAAAATAAAGCATACATACATACACACAATGAATAAAGCTATGATAGATAGTATCGGGCTTCTTACATGATTCTCGCTACAATAAATTGTGAGGTTTAACGTTCCGAAACTCAACAGTGGGTTAAGAGGGACGCCAAGGTAGACGGCTCTGGATTAAGTAGGACGCCTAGACAACGAACGCCCCTACAGCAAAATGACCTGTATAACAAAGGTCGGGCTATGTCACGGCCGAATTCTCACTTTTCACACGTGCGAACGCCTCTACAACGAAGATCACTGCAACGCATTTGCCTGCAAAACGAAGGAGCTTAGGTGTCTCCAAAGGCAGACTTGTTGCTTTATAACGAACGCCACGTCTCCGTGCCGCCGCTACCTTCCCCCGACATCACCGAGATGCGCTCTGAGCTCGCGCTGACGACAGCGCTGGTGGCGCACTCGACGAGCGTACCGATGTCACCAGTAGTCCTGCTGCGCGGCTAAAGGAACCGCTCAACTGGTACCCTGCTTGTAGAGCACATCAGCGGGTGCGACGGCTGACGAATGCGTGGCAGTTGACAACGACGGGATAATATAATAGTAATTGACGACAGACTACATCTACAGAGCCATCTAGGGCGCAAAGGCTGTGAACGTCAACAAAGGCAGTAGTGATGAAGATATTGTAAATGAACCAAGAATTGTAAACGTACCAAGGGAGGTGATAGCGGCATCCAACAATCTGCAGCTTTGCGTAGCACCTGCGTTTCGCTGCGGAGCTTGACGCGAACCTCGCTGTAGTAAGGTGGGCTGCATGCAGTCACAAATTCCGTCAGACACACCATGCAAAAAAAAAAAAGAAAGAAAGAAAGAAAAATCACAGCCCAAGCACTCCGTACAGATGGATAAGAAGCCACCAAACACTGACACCGCGGACAGAGGACAACATAGGGAAAATTACTTGAGCTTAGTAAATGAATTAAAGAAACGATAAATTAATGGAAATGAAAGTGGATGAAAAAACAACTTGCCGCAGGTGGGGCAATCTTCGCAACCTTCACGAAATGCGAAGGTTGTGGGATCGCTCCCACCTGCGGCAAGTTGTTTTTTTCATCCACTTTCATTTCCATTAATTTAGCGCTTCTTTATTTCATTTAGTAAGCACAAGTAATTTTTCCCTATGTTGGCCTCGATGTCAGTGTTTGTTGGCTTCTTATGATATGACTAATGAAAATCGGGCCCCTCGGTTAACCCCCTTTCTTCTCGTCCTCTTCATAGCCACGAACGTCCTCAGCTGTGGTTCGAGCCCCGCCAACGGCCCAATGAGAGTCAGACTGAGAACGACTGAGGGGGCCGGTGCCTGTCACGTTACGCGTGACGAATCGGAGCTAAATTTAGCGTCGCGCGCGGCGTTCAAAGAGGCATATGTAGCTCGGCAGTACGTTTGTACATCTGGGCAGGAATGTTCGCGCGTGACAGAACTCACTATGCCATAGTATGTATAATTTATCAAAGTCAAATCTCTGTTCATCAGGAGTTAAAAGGTTTAAAAGTTTGCTATTCGCTGCAGAAATTTCCCGCTTTCTCGGCTATGCCTGCCCCCCCCCCCCCCCCCCCCTCCCGTCGCGTTCGACACGTAGGTTGCAGAAATGGCGTGAAGAGACTGGGGCAGCAAGAGAGAGGATATCCAACCCATTTAGTCCCGGCGGAACGTGTCCGTGTCCATAGGGAGCTCAAGCGCAGGAGGCTGAGTGAAGTGCGGGAGCCTCAACCATCCACGAGTGCGGCAGGCTCGAACGGCGCGGGGCGGTCTAGGGCGCCACGAGTAGGGGGTTCATTTCTTTACCCTAGTGCCCAAACGCACCATGTGCCACAGCGATACCTTGCGCCTTATACAACCAGGTACATCACCATTTTAAACTACGCTATTCAATGAATTTTACGATACAGATCGCGTCTCTTAATACGTACGTGCATATCACAAAAGCATTAGTCATAGCGCTCTATGACCTCAGGTGCATTTGCGCCATAAAATATCAACAAATAAATCACCATATTGAACGGGAAGCGATCATCTCTCGCCATGAGTGCCAGATTCAGTAGGAGAATTTAATATTCGGCATTAGCTTGCCTGATTGAACAGGGAACAACCTTTGGATAATAAAAGTTTCCGCCTGCGAGTTCCTCCGTGATAGCACTGCTAACCACATTCTATTAGTCTGAAAGCCAGGAAAAAGAAAGAACACAATTTAGCCAAGGTCGATTGGACTACAGTCGACTCACAAAAGAGAATATATAATGTGATCCGGGCCGTATTTTCTCAAGAGCATTTAATTTCTCCATTACTTTCGTCCCTCATTGCTTCGGACGTTTCGCGGACGCAGCCACGTTAACGTTATCGCTGGCACCAGCCACTCGACGCGACGCGTGATAAGAAAAGCAAAATGGAAAAATGAAATGCAACGTTACAAAATACGGGCCACGGTCATGACCTTCCTCACAGGAGGCCTCCTCCGCTTCCCTTATTTATTGACGACTGTGCGACCACCCTTTATAGCGCAGTAACGCTGTTGTATGTGCACGCGCATCGCCTCTTGTCATTTTCCATTTGTTCCTCCTCTCACGGTGTAGGGTAGCGAATCAGTCGCAACCTGATTTGAGACAACATGAGAATCATAGTTTCCTGCAGAACTTGCTAGAGTGAACTCTGGCAACGCAATCGTTCAGCTGTGCCATTGCAACGATCGGCATATTATATCTTCGTGCTCGCGGCTTCCGACATTCTTGTCGGCTTACTCGTTAAACATTATTTTTCTAAATTGCCAAGCAGTCATACTTCAATAATTTTTTTCCAAACGCACGAAGGCAATAAGTCACTGCGCACATGCATAAATATAGCACATCGCTCGGTGTATAACACCATATTTTGTTGAAAATTATCAGTTGGCAAAATAAGAAAGCCGTTCTAAGACAAAGGCCGAAGGTTAGGCAAATCCATGTCATCATCATTGTCATCATCATCAGCCTATTTCATGTCCACTGCAGGACGAAGGCCGCTATCTGCGATCTCCAATTTCCCGTGTCCTGCGCCAACCGATTCCACGCTTGCGCCTGCGAATTTCCTAATTTAATCACCCTACCTAGTTTATCGCCGTCCTCGACTCCGCTTCCCTTCTCTTGGCACCCATTCTGCAACCCTAATGGCCCATCGGTTATCTAAACTACGTAGTCCATGACCTGCCCACCTCCATTTATTTCTCTTAATTTCAATTAGAATATCACCTATCTCTGTTTTCTCTCTGATCCACACCGCTATCTTCCTGTCTCTTAACGTTACGCCTAACATTAGAGAGTTTTAGAATAGGGGCCCCAATAGTGTGGGGCCCCAAAGAGCTTTGCGGGTGTTAGCGTTGGGGCACGTAGGAGTGACGAGTTTTAGAATAGGGTTTTACGCTTGCGGATAGCGTCTTGCGCTGACAGCGCCACTACGGCGTCAAAGAAAAGCTATTAGAAATAATTAAATAAAATATACCATTTTATGATAGGAATAATAATTTTGACTTTCGTGTATTCACATTTAATTACAATTTAGAGGTTATTCTGTAAGCAGCAAACAATTAGTTGCGCTTAGTTTTGAGCAAACCAACTTTACTAGCCTTCACCAGCCAAGCTTAGCCGTGTTAGGCCTACGAGCCATAAAATCCACAATTGAATTCAAAATCAGCGGCGTCTAATGAGTGAATCTTCATAACACACGCTAGTTGAGAGAAAGCGATAACCGCAGTCACTTCTAGCTTGCAAACTTCACGAGTTACCGCGAATTGAACCCAGTTTGGTGCTAGGTTAGAGCCGTCGCTTCGATGGGTGCCGCCATGTTTGCCGACGCAAAACTTTTGGGGCCGCTATTTTGGCTCCCACTAAATCAGTGAAATAGCGTTCCCAACGCAAAACCCAAAGGCAGTTTGCGTCTCGCGCATGCGCAGTGGCTTCGACGCTATTTCTTTGGGGCCCCTATTCTAAAACTCTCTATTCTTAATTACATCGCTCTATGCGCGGTTCTTAACTTGTTCTCGAACTTCTTTGTCAACCTCCAAGTTTCTGCCCACATGTTACCACCGGTACAACGCATTCATTGAGCACCTTTCTTTTCAATCATTGTGTTAAGCTTCCAGTTAGGATCTGGCAATGTCTGCCGTACGCACACCAACCCATTTTTATTCTTCTCTAAATTTCCTTCTCATGATCAGAGTCCCCTGTGAGTAATTGACCTAGGTGAACGTACTCCTTTACAGACTCTAGAGGCTGACTGGAGATCTTGAACTCTTGTTGCCTTGCCCGGCTATTCACCATTATCTTTGTCTTCTGCATATTATTATTCAACTCCACTCTACACTTTCTCTGTTAAGGTCCTAAGTCATTTGTTTCAATTTGTCCCCATTGTTGCTGAACAGGACGATACCATCTGAAAACCGAAGGTTGCTGAGATATTCGCCGTTGATCCTTACTCCTAAGTCTTCCAAATTTTATAGCTCGAATACTTCTTCCAATCACGCAGTGAATAGCATTGGAGAGATTTTGGTTCCTTGTCTGACATCTTTCTTTATAGGTATCTTCCTACTTTCCTTGGGAAGAATTAAGATAGCTGTGGAATCTCTGTACATATTTTCCAATATATTTACGTAAGCGTCCTGTACTCCTTGATTACGTAATGCCTCTATGACTGCTGGTATCTCTACTGATTCAAATGCCTTTTCGTAATCTATCAAAGTCATATGATAGGCTGAATGTACTCTGCGAATTTCTCGATTACCTGATCGATGATATGAATGTGATCCATTGTAGAGTATCCCTTCCTGAAGTCAGCCTGTTCTCTTGATTGACTGAAGTCAAGTGTTGCCCTTGTTCTACTGGAAATTATCTTTGTGAATATTTTATATAATACTGGAAGTGATTTAATGGGCCTATAATATTTCAAATATTTAACGTCTCCTTTTTTGTGGATTAGATAATGTTCGCATTCTTGAAGTGGTGAGACGTTTCGTATAAAGGGCCGCAAGCTTTTCAAGCATGATATTTCCGCCATATTTGATTAAATCGACTGTTATTCCATCTCCTCCTGCCACTTTTCTCCATTTCATGTCTTGCAAGGCCCTTCTAACTTCATCGCTCGTTATGGAGGGAGCCTCTGTATCCTGTTCGTTGCTACTTCGAATGAAAGTATCGTGGGTGCTCTGGGTACTGTCAGGTCAGTATAGAATTATTCCACTGCTTTTACTATATCTTCGAAATGACTGATGATATCACTCTGCTTATCTTTCGGTGCATACATCTTGGCTTGTCCTATAACAAGTTTTCTTCTCACTGATTTCATGCTGCGTCCTATTTTACCACTTCCTCGGTCTTTCTCGAGTTGTAATGTCGAATATCCCTTACTTTCCCCTTGTTGATCAGTTGTGACAGTTCCGCGAATTCTATCTGGTCTCTTGAGTTGGACACTCTCATGTTTGTCATTTCTTTATTAGGTGCTTTGTTACTTTGGAGAGCTTACGTACTGGTTGCCTTGGTATCTTACCTCTCACTTGCTGCTTCTGGAGCCAGCCTCATTATGGTTTCATTCATCACCTCTATGTCATGTTCATCTCTCTGTTTTAAAGCTGCATATTTGTTTGCAAGCACCAACCTGAATTGGTCTGCTTTTACCCTTACTGCGTCTAGGTTGGCCTGTCTCTTCTTGACTAATTTTACTCTTTCTCTCTTCATATTGAGGGAAATTCCAGACGTCACTAACCTATGGTCACTGCACTTTACCCTACCCAACACTTGTACACCCCACACTATGCTGGGATTGGCAGCAAGTATGAAATCAATTTCATTTCTTGTTTTACCATTAGGGCTTTTCCAGGTCCACTTTTTGTTACTCCTCTTCATGAAGAAGGTATTCATTAATGGGAGCTTACACATTTCCACGAATTCTACCAACGTCTCTCCTTTAGTGTTCCTAGATTCGATGCTGTAGTTGCCAATTGCTTGATGATAAGCCTGCTTTCCCCCCATTTTTGCATTGATGTCACCCGTGACTGCAGTATACCGAGTTTTCATTTTTCTCATCGCTAATTCAAGATCTTCATCAAACGGTTCTATTTCTTCATCATCGTGACCTGAGGTTGCATGGAGCGTAGGCTTGTGCTACCTTTATCCTATACTTCCTATTTAGCTTTAGTAAGACTACGGCTACCCTCTCATTAATACTGCAGAATTCATTAATGTTGCCCGCTATGTCCTTATGGATTAGAAATGCTACACCGTATTCTCTTATCTATTGCTTCTTATCTGGGAGTACTCTATAGCAGAGGAGGTGGCCGTATCCATCTATGTACTAACCCTCATTACATACTAACCCCAACATACCTGCAAGTCCCGTCGCCAGCATTTCATGGTATTTCACCGCCCCTGGCAAAGTCAAATTAATGCGCCCCTCTTCACTCTGGCATCCTATTCATCGTCATCATCAGCCTGGTTACGCCCACTGCAGGACAAAGGCCTCTCCCATACTCCTCCAACTACCCCGGTCATGTATTAATTGTGGCGATGTTGTCCCTGCAAACTTCTTAATCTCATCCACCCACCTAACTTTATGCCGCCCCCTGCTACGCTTCCATTCCCTTGAAATCCAGTCCGTAACACCTAATGACCATCGGCTATCTTCCCTCCACATTACATGTCCTGCCGATGCCCATTTCTTTTTCCTGATTTCAACTAAGATGTCATTAACTCGCGTTTGTTCCGTCACCCAATCTGCTCTTTTCTTATCCCTTAACGTTACGCCCATCATTCTTCTTTCCATAACACATTGCGTCGTCCTCAATTTAAGTAGAACCCTTTTCGTAAGCTTCCCGGTTTCTGCCCCGTACGTGAGTATTGGTAAGACACAGCTGTTATACACTTTTCCCTTGAGGGATAATGGCAACCTGCTGTTCATGATCTGAGAATGCCTGCCAAACGCACCCCAGCCCATTCTTATTCTTCTGATTGTTTCAGTCTCATGAACCGGTTCCGCGGTCACTACCTGTTCTAAGTAGATGTATTCTCTTACCACTTCCAGTGCCTCGCTACCTATCGTAAACTGCTGTTCTCTTCCGAGACTGTTAAACATTACTTTAGTTTTCTGCAGGTTAATTTTTAGACCCACCCTTCTGCTTTGCCTCTCCAGGTCAGTGAGCATGCATTGCGATTGGTCCCCTGAGTTACTAAGCAAGGCAATATCATCAGCGAATCGCAAGTTACTAAGGTATTCTCCATTAACACTTATCCCCAATTCTTTCCAATCCAGGTCTCTGAATACCTCCTGTAAACACGCTGTGAATAGCATTAGAGATATCGTATTTCCCTGCCTGACACCTTTCTTTATTAGGATTTTGTTGCTTTCTTTATGGAGGACTACGGTGGCTGTGGAGCCGCTATAGATATCTTTCAGTATTTTTACATACGGCTCGTCTACACCCTGATTCCGTAAGGCCTCCATGACTGCTGAGGTTTCTACTGAATCAAACGCTTTCTCGTAATCAATGAAAGCTATATATAAGGGTTGGTTATATTCCACACATTTCTCTATCACCTGATTGATAGTGTGAATATGGTCTATTGTTGAGTAGCCTTTACGGAATCCTGCCTGGTCCTTTGGTTGACGGAAGTCTAAGGTGTTCCTGATTCTATTTGCGATTACCTTAGTAAATACTTTGTAGGCAACGGACAGTAAGCTGATCGGTCTATAATTTCTCAAGTCTTTGGTGTCCCCTTTCTTATGGATTAAGGTTATGTTGGCGTTCTTCCAAGATTTCGGTACGCTCGAGGTCATGAGGAATTGCGTATACAGGGTGGCCAATTTTTCTAGAACAATCTGCCCACCATCCTTCAACAAATTTGCTGTTACCTGATCTTCTCCAGCTGCTTTCCTCCTTTGCATAGCTCCCAAGGCTTTCTTTACTTCTTCCGGCGTTACTTGTGGGATTTCAAATTCCTCTAGACTATTCTCTCTTCCATTATCCTCGTGGGTGCCATTGGTACTGTATAAATCTCTATAGAACTCCTCAGCCACTTGAACTATCTCATCCATATTAGTAATGATATTGCCAGCTTTGTATCTTAACGCATACATCTGATTCTTGCCTATTCCTAGTTTCTTCTTCACTGCTTTTAGGCTTCCTCCGTTCCTGAGAGCATGTTTGATTCTATCCATATTATACTTCCTTATGTCAGCTGGCTTACGCTTGTTGAGTAACTTGGAAAGTTCTGCCAGTTCTATTCTAGCTGTAGGGTTAGAGGCTTTCATACATTGGCGTTTCTTGATCAGATCTTTCGTCTCCTGCGATAGCTTACTGGTATCATGTCTAACTGAGTTACCACCGACTTCTATTGCAGACTCCTTAATGATGCCCACAAGATTGTCGTTCATTGCTTCAACACTAAGGTCCTCTTCCTGAGTTAAAGCCGAATACCTGTTCTGTAGCTTGATCTGGAATTTCTCTATTTTCCCTCTTACCACTAACTATTTGATCGGCTTCTTATGTACCAGTTTCTTCCCTTCCCGCCTCAAGTCTAGGCGAATTCGAGTTCTTACCATCCTATGGTCACTGCAGCGCACCTTGCCGAGCACGTCCACATCTTGCATGATGCCAGGGTTAGCGCAGAGTATAAGGTCTATTTCATTTCTAGTCTCACCATTCGGGCTCCTAGCTCCAAGTCCACTTTCGGCTATCCCGCTTGCGGAAGAGGGTATTCATTATCCGCATATTGTTCTGTTCTGCAAACTCTACTAATAACTCTCCCCTGCTATTACTAGAGCCTATGCCATATTCCCCCACTGACTTGTCTCCAGCCTGCTTCTTGCCTACCCTGGCATTGAAGTCGCCCGTCAGTATAGTGTATTTTGTTTTGACTTTACCCATCGCCGATTCCACGTTTTCATAGAAGCTTTCGACTTCTTGGTCATCATGACTGTACGTAGGGGCGTAGACCTGTACGACCTTCAATTTGTACATCTTATTAAGCTTCCCAACAAGACCTGCCACCCTCTCGTTAATGCTATAGAATTCCTGTATGTTACCAGCTATATCCTTATTAATCAGGAATCTCCTAGTTCTCGTCTCTCTGCTAAGCCCCGTTAGCACAGGACGTGCCCGCTTTTTAGCACTGTATATGCTTCTTTTGTCCTCCTAACTTCACTGAGCCCTATTATATCCGATTTACTGCCCTCTAATTCCTCCAATAGCACTGCTAGACTAGCCTCACTAGATAACGTTCTAGCGTTAACCGTTGCCAGGTTCAGATTCCAATGGCGGACTGTTCGGACCCAGGTATTCCTATAGCACCCTCTGCTGCGTCACAGGTCTGACCGCCGCCGTGGTCAGTTACTTCGCAACTGCTGGGGACTGAGGGCCGGGGTTTGATTGTTGTATTCATATAGGAGGTTGTGGCCAAGTACTGCACCATGGTGGCCAATCCTGCTCTGGTGAGGGAGTGCATTACCGGTTCTGGTCACCGGGATCAGGCTGCACTCCAGGCCTGTTTATGCAATGTTATCAACACACGGATTTTTTTCTTTTTTAATCCGGTGGAAAATTGCGCGGCACCGGGATTCGAACCATGGTCTTCTTGCACGCGAGGCGCATACTCTACCTCTACGCCACCGCTGCACCTCTCAAATGAGAGGCATCCTATTTATGCCTGTCATTTTAAAAATTCGAACGTCACTTTCAGATGTTTTAGTAGTATTCGTAATGGGAAACCTTAGCACACAAGTTTCCCGGTGTTATTTGATTATTGCGACGAAAAATCAGCCGTATAGAGGAAGTGCCTAAAATGAAAAATGGTATCCAATCTGCACTGAAGAGAAATCCTATAAACGTGAACATAAAACCACGGCACTTTATAGTACATATGCTCGTCGAAAGTAACAACATCGAAAATCATAGATAGCAAACAATACGGAGACGGTAGGATTCCTGAACAAACACATGGAGGAGGTCACTTACGCACATTTACCAGCCGTTGAGCAAGCATGTGAGATCAAGCAGAGTCGCCTCCTGGCGGACACTGGCTGAACCACGATAGTGTGAATGGCGCGTCGCGCCGTCTGCTAGCCGCTTGCCCGCATGTGCGCGTACGGCGTACATATCCTTCAACCCTGTTAGTTTCGTCGTTTTAGTGCAGTTGTAAATTGTTGTACGCATTTTTTTTTTTTGACGATGTAGATACTCATTTGGCTTTGCGCTGTAGTCATTGCGTTGCAATAAAATCAGTGACAGCACGTGTCGAGCGCGCGATGTGGGGTCGTCGCGCCCTCCGCTCGTCACGATCATTCAAATTTTATTGCCACATTTCAATCAAGCACTTCAAATTAAAAAAAAAATTTTTTTGGCGCCGTTTTAAACAAAAGAAGTGGTCGCTTTGATATCTGAACGCAACGCTTTAGCGATTCCTTGTAGCAATGTGTTGATCAATGCGCAATCCACTTTGTGATACCATGAAATATCAACGAGGTAGAGTGAGATTACTCAGTAGTAGGAAGGAAAATCTCAAGCGCTCAGGTGATGTTGCAGGATACAATTGTCCTTAGTCGTATAATTGTATAACTGTGGTAGTGACTGTGGTTATATGGTTACGCGACCATCCTTAGGTGTTCCTGCTCGAGGTGGTTTTCTATAATTTTGATATCCCACTACGTAGAAATAATTTTCCCTTGCAAGTGAATTTTCACGTTTTGATACTTTGATTATCCGCTGCAAAAGGGAAGCGGAAATTGGATACTACAAGAAGATCATATGTAACATTGCAGTCGCCAGACACAGGACGTCGTAAAACTGAGTTGCTGGCGGCCAATACAACGCCCTCTTTAGCGTGGTGTTGTTAGCTTGGCGGAATTTAGCGGCCATTATTTTCACAAATAATGAAAACAACGTAATAAGGATGGCTCGTAGAACAATTTGAAAGGATTTGCACCAATCTGATGCACGTAATCATTCAAGAACATCCGTGTGCTAAAATGCTTTGTTTTTACTGTTACCGCAGAAAAAAAAGTGCCAGATTTAAATAAACATAGTAAATATATTGTATTCAACCGACAATTGAAAAAGAAGTAAAATGTAGTGATATCTGCATACAAGCGGCGAAGTAGAGATACAATAACCAGCTACTTCAACTTCATTGTACAGGAACACAAGCTTTATATATATATATAACCAATTCAAGAATAGCAGAAGGTTGAGTTGCGTAACAGCAGCGCCAACAGAATAGGCTGAACACAAGCTGAACACTAACAGAAAGAACGTGGGCGTACCGGAACACAACCTGTGTTTTGCGCTCCTTTCACGGGTGGTAGGAATGCTCAATGCAGTAAGTGCAAGCATGTGCCATTGAAGGGCAATATATAATCAGTTCACTACAGTCAGCGCGTTTCATTACCAAACAATCGTCCCAAATCGCTCACAGCGAAGCATCGTCGTGTACATTTCAACGTACGCCGCTGACCACTCATCCTCACTGATGATGATGATGATGATGATGATGAGGAGGAGGAGGGGGAGGAGGAGGGGGAGGAGGAGGAGGAGGAGGAGGAGGAGGAGGAGGATTGTGATTATAATGATGATTTATTAGAGAGAGAGATAGAAAGCAAGCACAGGAAAGGCAGGGAGGTCAACCAGATGAGTATCCGGTTTGCTACCCTACACTGGGGGTGGGGGAAAGGGGAATAGGAAAAGGAGAAAGGGAGAGAGTGAGCACTGAGTACGTGTGGGCGGGACACTATGCACAGGGACACTATAAACGGTCTCTTAAACCGGTGCACCTCAAGTATTGCAGTAATGCACGATTCGCTTTTCGTGCCAGTGACGGGTGGGGCCACGGTCCGAGTATCTTTGACTCGGTGAAAGGTCGTAAGTCTAGTCGGTGCAAAGTTTCCCGCAGTGGGAGGCGTTGTACATCGTAGCGGGGGCAGGTACACAATAGGTGCTCGATGGTCTCCTCGCACCCACAGGAATCGCACATCGGGCTCTCGGCCATTCCCAAACGAAAGGAATACGAGTTTGTGAACGCTACTCCCAGCCACAAGCGGTACAGCAAGGTTGCTTCACCGCGGGAAAGGCTAGATGGCACTTGTAGCCGTAGCGTGGGGCCCAGTTTATATAATCGGCAGTTGAAGGCACCTGAACTCCAGAGATCTTGCGACTTTTTGCGTGCATGTAGGCGAAGTTCCCTGGCAGCGTCCGACCTCGCCAAAGGTATTGAACGCGTCTGGGTATCTTCGTGGGCAGACCGGGCAGCCTTGTCTGCTAGGTTGTTGCCGACAATGCCACAGTGAGCAGGAATCCATTGAAATGTAATGGTGTGCCCTCTTTCCAGAGCATGGTGGTGCACTTCCCTGATGTCAGATATCATCTGCTCGTATATTCTGTGACGTAATGCAGACTTGATGCTGTGAAGGGCTGCCTTAGAGTCACAAAATACGACCCATTTCTCCGTTGGCTCTTCGGTGACGTACATCATAGCGGCATGGAGAGCTGCAAGTTCTGCCGATGTCGATGTAGTCGTGTGCGACAATTTGAATTTAACTGTAACCTTTTTGGCTGGAACGACGAATGCGGCAGTTAAGCTGGCACGTGAGATCGAACCATCGGTATATACATGTATGCGGTCATGATACGTCTGGTGTAGTAATAGGAGCGTAAGTTGCTTCAGAGCCGGCGATGGATGATTGGACTTTTTTGCAATTCCAGGAATATCAAAATTCACTTGAGGCTGTCGTAGGCACCACAGGGGAGATGAAGGCTTTGTCGCCGGTGTAAAAGATGACTTTATGCACTCTTGATGAGCGCTAATCACTGGTGAAAAGGTCGCTTGAGGTCTTTCGGCTGGTATGGAGGTCAAATGATGGTCGGGGATCCTTGACAGATGGCGAATGTGCGCTCTGAGAGAGTCGAACACTACGTGTGTCTGGATCATATGGTCCCCAGCGATGGCAATTGTTGCTGCTGTTGACGTGCACCGAGGCAGCCCTAAACACGTGCGTAGGGCTTGACCTTGTATGCTCTCCAAGGCGCGAAAGTTCGTCTTGCATGCATTTGACAACACTGGTAGACTGTAACGTAGGAGTCCGAGAAACAGTACCCTGTAGAGCTGCGTCATAGAACGGACTGGTGTACCCCAGTTTTTGCCGCAGAGAAATTTAAAGACCTGAGCAATGGCAACCAATTTCTTCTTTAGATAGACGCAGTGAGGGCTCCACGAGAGGTTGCGGTCAATGATTACACCCAGAAAGCGATGTGTCTTAGAATAGGATACCGCTTGACCATTGATTGAAACAGGATACGATGACATTTGTTTGCGCGTAAAGCCAACCAATGCGCACTTTTCAGTAGACATGCTGAGGCCTTGCTCTCGTAGATAAGACGCCGTCATGGTTGCCGCCCGCTGAAGCCTGGCTCGTACCTGAGGTCGAGTCATCTGGGCTTCTGCGGGATGATTTATTAGCATTCCCATTAAAACGGGGCGGTTACAAATATTCACCTAGCCTGCTTCAGTTAATTAGGGATGCTATACATGCTTTTCATTCTAGCATTTTTGTATATATCTTAATCTTTTTTTCTCTTCCACAAAACATACCTATCTACTTTGTACCGCTACCTATGCCTGTGACGGATCCGGTCGCAGCAATCTCCTCCCTGCTTTTTTTTTCACCAATACTCTAATTGTATCTTGCTTATCTCGACTGCTGACCGGTTGATGCTTCCGTGCACTTTAAGTCGAAGCGTTTCTGGAAGGTGTACGTTACCTACGGGTCTCACTGGGTGAATACCTTCGCATTCCATTAGGATCTGCTGAGTGGTTTCCAGATTTTTGTTGCAGCATACACATGCCTCATCTTGTTGCGAATATCCGATGCCACACATATTCGGAAGTCTGTAAATGTTTTGCATTGTCCGCTAGCACTATGTCGTCCGCGTACATCAGCCCCGGGACCTATTGTTACACTATTGGCCCATTACGCCATGTAGGTTAAATCAAACCCTAATTCACTGTTTTACATTCGTCTTCTGTGCCCTTAACGCTAACGTGGTGACAGTGCTGCCACCTATTACTCAATCTCAATCTTTCTCAATCTCAATCTCTAATGCTCAAGCGGCGGAGGTACCCAATTGTTCGATTAAATGAATTTATTTTGGGGTTAACGTGGTAAGACCATGATAAATCCCTAGTGATGTACACGCCAAGGTATTTAACGGAGCTAGTGGAAATAATGGTGGTATCCTTGATTTTATAAGTAGGTAGAGTACAATTTCGGTGTCGGGTGAAAATAAATTAGTACAGCCTTTGCAGTATGCAAGGGCATTGGCCAAGTAGCACACCATTTCTGCATGTTATTCAAGTCATTTTGGAGAACAGCAGATTCGTCAGTGTTAGTTATAGGGTGGTAGATTACGCAGTCATCAGCGTAAAGGCCGATAGTAGGTGTTACTATGGAAGGCAGGTCGTTAATGTATATTAGAAAGAGTAAAGGGCCAAGAACTGTGCCTGGTACTACTGAAAGAACATGTGAGTAAGAAGACGAGAAGCCGTTGGCGGAAACCAATTGCATGCGGTCGGTTAAGGAGCTTCGAATCCGTCTAAGGACATGCGTATGAAGGTTTAAAAGAGACAGTTTGAGTAAAAGGCGGGCATGGGGTACTACTTCGTCGAATGCTTTCGAATAGTCTATGAACAGTGCATCGGTTGAGATATTGCGGTCAAGATTCTAATGAATGTCATGCAGGAACAAAGCTAACTAGGTTTCATACGAGTGGCCTTTGAGGAATCCATGCTGGTTGGGATGAAAGTAGTTGACGGATGCTAGAAATGTCGCGACATTGGCGTAAATGACATGTTCCGTGATCTTCGAGCATACGCTAGTTAGCGAAATGAATAGGTAGTTACTTGGGGATTCTCGGTCACCTTTCTTGAAAACTGGGATAACCTTCCCAATTCGCCAGTCATGTGGAACGGAACCAGTATCAAATGATTGCTGAAAAATGCTATACTCTCCAGCTTTGAGAAGCTTCTTTCTCCAGACGCGAGAGTACGATGGTGACATTGGAAACAAAGTCATATTAGACAAGATACTCAAATACGTTGTACAAGGACACGCCTTGTTGAATGATTTCAGAAAGCGCTGTGAGCTCCTTGCACAGTTCCAACCCACTGATATCACTTCTCCCGTTCTCATCCCTTAAGCCGTTCCAGGTTCAATCACGACGGCAAGAGCACCTCACGGGGAACTCCATGCATCTTCTTGATGTCGGAACTGGAAGCATCTGCTGCGTTTTTCTGCCTGCTCAAATCTAGCTGACGCAGAGGTAATTGCCACGCCCACATCCGAAATCGAGCCGATGAAGCGCACGCGGAATTTCGCCTCCAAGTCAACGACAGGTTCATTGTTTTCGTTAAATGCAAACAGTTACGATCTTTTGCTAACACCAAGAGAAGATGCGCTAAGAGAAAAAGGTTCGACTTCCAGCGTTCATGAAAGCTGCCTTGCTTCTCCCAGCGCCTCCTGAAAGCCTTCATCGGATTGGTACCCACTAATTAGAAAACAGCGCTTGCTTTTCAGAGCATCAGTAGCATCCAGCAGGTGCTAATTCGCGCTCTGACGTAACCTGCTAATCATGTCTTCGTGAGGTATACCCATTTCTTTATCGGGACCTCTTCCTGTAACATTTCTTTGTGGTCCACAGGGCAAACCGTGCACGCCGTGGGTGCAGTTTATAAGTATCGTGTTATGTTGTCCAAGCATAGCCTTGCGGCTAAAATTTTAAATAAATAAATTCTAGGGTTGTACGTGCCGAAACCCCGATCTCATTATGAGACACGCCGTTGTGGGAGAATCCGGGATAATTTTGACCACCTGGGGTTCTTTAACATGCACCCAATGCACGGTACACGGGCGTTTTTGCATTTTGCCCCCATCCAAACGCAGCCGGGATTTGATCCTCGTGCTTAGCAGAAGGAAGGAAGGAAGGAAAAAGTGGAGAAGGAAGGCAGGGAGGTTAACCAGTTTTGCCTAACCGGTTTGCTACCCTACACATGGGAGGGGGATGGGGGGGATGAAAGATGGGGAGAAGAGATAGAGGGCACATATCACGGCACACACATCGTTGGTTACAGTCTGTCACTCTTGTGTGGTACGTGACATCACTGTCACAGTCGCTTGTCCAAGCCCGTATCCTTCATAAACCGAAGTAGTCCCTTCGTCGCCTTCAGCTGCGATGTCTTCAGTCGGCGATATGTGAAAATGGTTGCAACTGACAATGGTCTACTGTCAAGGTGCGCTAGAACGGACGCCATGGACTGTCTCTGAACATTATATTCAGGACAGTCGCACAGAATGTGTTCCAGCGTCTCCTCGCAAAGACAGGCATTGCAGAGAGCGTTGTCGGCCATTCCAATGCGAAACGAGTAAGATTTCGTGAAGGCCACCCCTAGCCATAAGCGATAAAGCAGGGTGGCCTCACTTCGGCGGAGTCCGGTTGGCATACAGAGATGCATCAAGGAGGGCAGGTCGTGTTGATGATGCTTAGCAGAACAACGCCATAGCAGTGTGTGGCCTGAACGCTAAAGGCTCTGTTCTTAAAGGGACACTAAAGGTTAATATTAAGTCAACGTGGACTGTTGAGATACCATCCCAGAAACCTGGAAACGCTTGTTTCGTGCGAAGAAGAGACTTACTTTAAGATAAAATGCGTTCTGAAGCGTCCGCGTACCTCTAGCGCAGTTCAAATCGCCCGCCCTCCGATCGAGGAGTGGTGACGTCATGGTCTCATAGTAACGTTGCGCCGTCGGTGAGTAAAACGGCGCCCGCAGACGGCGCTACGGCTTTTCTGCGCAAAACGCAAACGCGCGGCCAGAAACTGAGCCAAGACAGAGCCGACAGCAGCGCGAAAGCGGAGCTATGGTGGCTAGCGGAAGGGAAAGCGCGCGACCATAAGCTGGTTATTTTATGACCCCAACTTCGATTTCGACGCTCGTTGCAATGGACAACCCTAACAACGACACATTGGCTCGCGATGCTGGGCTCGACTTCAGCGGTTTAAGCACTGATGAACGTGACCTGCTGCTGAGGGCTCGCGCTGCCAGCGTCGTTGCGTACTACGACGGCGGCCTCCTTTGAAAGGCACTCCACACGACTTCAGTAAGTCGGCGTTGAACTCCTAATCCTCTGGACGAAACTGCAGCGAGCACACTATGCGATTTTTTGGCTCTTTGCCAACGCGCTGTGGCAGAGGTACGGCACTTAACCACTTCGAACGGAGAGGTTCACTCGTTGGCACACAGTGATAAGTAATGTTGGATTCACCGCTGCAACTGCCCTCGGCCAAGTTCCGCGGACCGTTCGCGCATCACAAGACATCACATGGACGTGGCATTCTCACTGCTTGTTCCAAATGCAAGTTTCGCGAGCCAGCAGAACCAGCACAGCACGACGCGACAGCGAAACAACTAGAACTCCAAAGCGCGCGCGGCGCAGACTCGAGCGCGCAGAGACGAGCGAAAACGAAACATTTCGACCACCCATACTACTGAAGGGTAACGTCAAAGTGTTATTTTTTTCTTAGAATCGAATAGAAGTAGACAAGTATCATTTTCTTCCGTTTTATAATCTAATGAAATGATCTTTTTAATACAAGTAGTTGAGTACTAGTGACATAAATTGTGATGAGGAGTGCCTTCGTCATCGGGCTAGTACCGGAATGTCGCTGGGGAGTCTCAAATCGTGTCATGCATTTACCTCAATTTCTCGGTAACTAAAGCTCTGTTCGCGATTACATTGACGCCTTAGACGTTCTAGAGCATTGCTTTATCACTTTAACTTGACCTCATAGTAACCTTTAGTGTCCCTTTAAGCAAACACATTTATTGACGAGACATTCCTACGTCCGCCTGTGTGTGTGTCGAAGCTTAGCATTGTAGATATGCACGTCCGAAAAAGGGCTGGAGATCTGCACGCAGGTCCGAAGGCGCTGGATGAGCGTTGCTGAAGAGACTGGTTCTTAGTCGGAGCTATCCTTGGAAAAAGGTTTATGAGGAAATATCAGCACACAAATCACCTCGCCGCCAGTTTTCTTTCCTTCTTTCTTTCGCTAAGCGTGAACGGCTGGGCTAGTTCTCGGCTCGTCCGTGTTTATTTGTGCACCCGGCGTTCTTCTTGTCCCACTCTGCTCGTCCCTGTTTATTTCTGCGCTGCAACGTTCTTTCATAATGTTATTCTTTCTTTCTTTCGTTCTTACTTCCTTGTCTTTTTTTTGTTTTTTGAGAGAGCGCTATTACAGTGTTTCTTAGGCCTGAATAAGGGAAAAGAAATTAAAAGCTAACGAGAGAGTACGACGATAAAACTTATTTTTGTAAGCTGCAACTCGTTGCGCCTAGACGCACGCCCACAACTTCGCGAGTCTTCCAGGCGCTGCCATTTTTTAAGTACTCTCTCGGACAGTCCACGGTCTTTGCGTTTTCGCGGGGGTCAGTCTACGGGCCACGAATGCTTCCATCCGCGACAGCGCCCGGCGCTCTCCAGAAACAGCGCCGGAGCGGCGATGGCACGCGGCTGTGATGAGAGCGACGGGATAAGCAGCTTATATACGTAGTATATACGTGCCTTCCCAAGAAGAAGCCGAAGAAGAAATCATTAATTGAGAGCAACCCTAGTTCGGGTCGTCCAACATGTAGTAGGTTACACAGGACCTCCTGCCACTGAAGGGTCAGGTCACGGCCGCTCGATGAAAACCTGTGCGTTTTCATCGAGCGGCCGTGGTCAGGTGGTGGGCCGTGTATATGGTGAATGTGCACCACGAGGAGGGGCCAGAGCGTCGAGTGTAGGCCCTGGGGAGGAGCCCTCTGCTGTGCCCGGCGGCCGTTCAGAGGGGGGAATGCCACCCCTGAGACATGCAGTTCTCACGCTTCACGCTACGCTTCTTCACACCTGTCAGCAGCCCAAATTGGCCTCTCCACGCAGCGGTGAAGGTCCGTGCAAGGCTACGCTTCTTGTCATCTGTCAGCCGTACAAACTGGCATGACCACGCCGGGGATATGAGTCAGCGTGCGTTTCCCCTACTCTCCCTGTTTGTGCCCAGTGATGTGCATGCGTTTCCAACCGGGCTCACAGAAAAGGGCAACCAGCTCACCGAAAGGATCAGCTCACCGACGCCGGGATTGGTCTCCTGACGCCATCTGTTTCCTGACGTCGGATTGGTGGAAACCATGAACAATGACGACGCAGGGCATAAAAAGCAGATCCAGACGGCTGTGAGGGAAGGAGGACGCTTGGAAACAGTGTGATCGGACATGCTAAGACGCTACCATAGCGTGCTCTGATAGTTGGAGCCGTTTTGTAATCCCAACCATCTACCTTTTTTTTAATATATTCCTTTTTCTTCATTCTTTTAAACGTTGCTCGGAACCTTTTCTCCCGGCACCTGGCACGGCACCATCGATGGAAACTTCGTCGGCCGCACGGAACCCCGACTTCGCAACAGTGGTGCAAGCGGTGTGGTTGACCTCACGGAACTTGGGACGTGCTGACCATCGCAACACTTCCCAAGATTACGGCACGTCTGTCGTTGGTAAATGTCCGAAGGGCAGGCTGCCTGCCCACAGGAAGAGAGACACACGAGGTCCGCAGAAGAACTAAAACAAAACCGACAATCTACTGTTTTCTATACCTTCATACTTATGTGCGCTTCCCTAAATCCCGGCCATCGAAAACGACGTCCACGTGCCGAAGAAATGAGGCTTTTATTTAAAAAAAAAAAAAAAAAAAAAACGGAATTGTGCGCTACGATCGAATCTCTACGCCTTTCATGCTGCAGGGAAGTCAGGGCCTGTACGTCAGCTAGGGCCAATCATCATCATCAGCAGCAGCCTGTTTTTATGTCCACTGCCAGCCCGATGGCCTCTCTCAACTATCTCCAACTTGGGCCTGGAAATTTCCTAATTTCCTAATTTTCTCACCCCTCCTAATTTTCTGCCCTCCTCGACTGCGCTTCCCTTCCCTTGGCACCCATTCTGTAATTCGAATGGGGCACCGGTTATCTACCTTACGCATTACACGGCCTGCCCGGCTCCTTTTTTTTTTCTTTTCTCTTAATGTCAACTAGAGTATTGACTATCCCCGTTTGCTCTCTGATACACACCGCTCTCTTCCTGTCTCTTAACGTTACACCTAACATTTTTCGTTCAATCGCTCTTTGCGCGGTCCTTAACTTGTTCTCGACCTTTGTTAATATCCAAGTTTCTGCCCCATATGTTAGCAACGGTAGAATGCAATGATTGAACACTTTTCTTTCCAACGACAGTGAGAAGCTCCCAGTCAGGATTTGGTATGCACTCCAACCCATTTTTATTATTCTGTAAATTTCCTTGTCATGGTCAGGATCGCTTGTGCGTGACTGACCTAGATAAATGTACTCCTGTATGCAGACTCTAGAGACTCACTGATGATCATGCATGCTTGTTTCCTCGCCAGGCTATTGAACATTAGCTTTATTTTCTGCATATTAATCTTCAACCCCACGCCCTCGGTTAAGGTCCTCGATCATTTGTTGCAATTCATCTCCAGTGTTGCTGAACAGGACAACGTCATCTGCAAACTGAAGGTTTCTGAGGTACTTCCCGTTGATCCTTACTCCTAAGCCTTCCCAGTATTCTTCTACGGCCAATAATAATGCTTAAAAAGTACGGGTGTTCAAACAGCTAAATTTCTTAACCGAATCGAACACAAATATTTGAGAAAAACAACCTTCTAATATAGAATCGAATAGCAAATATTTTTTTTTTATTTCTAAACAATTTCAAATATAACTTTTGCGTGCACTCTGTTCGATTTAAAAAAAATGGTTTACTTACGTCGTTTTATGCATGCACGCAATTCCGATCACATTTTGACGTCCGGTCAGCTGAGGAGCGTGTAAATAACGATCAACTGCTTTCAGTTATTTGGTGCACCTTCGCATTACTGAAGTAATGAAACAAGGGAACATCACCTCACTAGATGCACATAGAATAATGTCGTGTTCGTTGAAGTGGATTGGTGCACTACAGTGGCCGCACATTGTTCTAACTGGATGCAAATAAAGTGTGACAGGAAAAAAGTAATTTTCTTTGACTAAATCGACACAACAATCCTCTTGGGCTGCATATAAATGCAAGGCGTTCCTGTTGAATGGCTGCAAACTGTTCAGCAGTGTGGTGTGTTGTGGTGTGCGTTGCCCTTCGTTTCCCCTTCCTTTATCTCCTTGCTCTCCCCCTTTTTCCCCTCGCTTAATCAAGCGGGTGGGCGTGGTGTCCCTGTTAGGAGACGATTTCCAGCCCGTTTCTCTTTCTCTCTTTGTAGTATTTACGATACACTGTACAGCGAACAAAAAGATGTGATATTTCGCATTCGGATTCTTTTGTGCTCAACTGTTCAGAGTGTTGGAGTTGCGTTATTCCAGACCGTTAGACTCGGGCAGTAGTCTCTCGAACACGCACTGCGACCTTATACTTTATTCGCACCGCATCGCCTCGTGTGCATGACGCAGCACCAACTTCCTGAGCAGTTTGGCTCGTAGGACCCAAATAAAAAATATCATATATCTTGTGGCCGCTGCTGTACACTTACATGATTCATAAATAAGTTATCTGTCTCATGCGTTCATTCAGAAAATGGTGCCTCTGCGCCGCAGCCGTGGCCTTCCTGCTGCAAAATCATTCGTAAGGCACTTGACTTGCACTGGTATTCCTCCCCCGAGGCTCTTGTTATCCCCAATTTTCGAACAAAACGAATATTGGATCATTTTCTTTTTCGAATATTGAAATCTCGAATCGACTACGAATAGAGTAGCGGAAGCTGCTGGATTTATTTTCGAAATTTTGAGTATTTACCTTTGCTGAGCCATCCGCCTGAAAGCGCGTCCGACATACGTTTCGAGCCTTCAGGAGAATGTTTTCGAGGGAGGCATGCGGTAACACACGGAGTTTATTTCCAGCTCGTATCACTCACCTCACTAGGAATTTAAGTAGGTCAAAAACTTTCCTCATAACGTCTCACAGCGGATTGAGCCATGACAATGGACAACCTTTGCGTCAATGCGATCTGCGCTAACCGGAGACTCGCTCATTGTCACCTCTGTCCATTCTACTTTCGTGCGAGAGGGATGCAGCAATGCGACGCACGTGCCTTGAAACAGCAGTAGCGGTGAGCAGAGTGGAGATGGTGCTGTACACCGTAGGAGGAGCCGAGTAACACACTACGTGAACTACTGACAGGAGTCTCTGGTCCTATAGTTGAAGCCTTATAGAAGCTCAAGGACCAACGAGGCCGTTTTTTTTTTTATCTGCAGTATTTTCACGCTTGTCATTCGGCGCTAAATATAGCCTGTATACGAAACGTACTCAGAAGAAAAGGAAAGAGACAAGACCGCGCACGCGTTACCGCCAGCGATGCACAATGAAGATTTTCGATTAATCTGAAACCAAGCACATTTCCTTTTTTCCATCGGGTACGCAAAGTCGGGGTACGTACGATGATACTCTTACATTCAGCGCGTCTCCACCGCATCGTCCTCTTAAGCGTAACGCAGCTAAATTGTTGTAGTAAGTTTTGGTGCCGAGTCTTTGTTGAAACAAAGGAGTTTGGCGGCCAAAATTAAATTTAATTCTGAGCTCACACGTGCGAAACAGCGAGCTGATTATGAGGCACGACGCAAGGGGGGAGGGGGGGGGGAGTGACTGTGTATATAATTAGAACTATCTGAATCAGGGTGCAATCAATGCAATGTACACGAGCGCTTTTGCATTCCTTCAGCATCGGAATGAGACCGCCGCGGCAGGGAATCGATCCCGCCACCTTCTGCACAGTATAGCGCAGCGCCACCGAGCCACTGCGGCAGGTCGAGACCGTCAAGCACTGGGCTAGAAACAGCTGACCGACGTCGACAGCAGAAAGACGCGATCCGAGTCGCGCTTCGTCGTGGGCAGCGTATCAAGTTTCCGCCCCACTGTAGAGATCGAGAACCAAAAAAGGAAGCGACCTTGTGCGCCAAGGATGGCGAGAACGGCTTCCGGCGCCACTGAACCGAGAGGTGTACGACACGCACGCGATACGGAGCACAAACGTCGCAGCGTGCGCTGTTGCGGCAGTGTGGAGAGGGGACGACCCCCCTGCGGAGCCGCGCCGCACCAAGCAGTGCCCGGGTGTAGCACAATAATATGCATGCGCCAACCGCGCAAGAATGCCGTACGGCCTGTAGGCGACTCGTGCAGCCAGTCGATCTGTTTATCGCGCGCCTAGGTGCCTGAAAGCTTATCTTGCGCTGAGGCGGCCGGAAATGCACGAGCGGCCGCGTTCCCCCGTGACGCCCGGCTTATCAGCGCGCGGCGGCCATGCGAGGGCCCAGTGCCTGTAGGCGCGTTACAGCAGGCGCGACGTAACCGAGGAAGGCCCCGTCCTTGAACCGGCCGGCCAGCTGCACGCGCCGTCGAAGCTGTTTTTGCGTTCTTCGGCACGCCGTTAGATGTTTTCCGGGGATAACAGTTGCGTGCAGTGCTGTGTCAGCCAGGCGATTCGTGGATGATCCCGCAATATGGGAGAACCGACACCGATGGAGTCCTGAAAATGGGACGCAGAAGCATACAGAAGCGGGGTTTTAACAAACTTTATCAGCTCTAAATTCGTAACGAAGGTGACAGCTATGCAGTTCAATAGGACTTGTTGCTGATCAAGCCGTCGTGGTTTACGGTGCATTCTTTTCAACGGCGCGAAGCAGACCAAGGGACACCCACACGAGTTCGTGTGTGTCCCGTTAGCTGTGTTGTCTGCTTCACGTCTTTGAGACAAATGTGACAACAATGGTTTGAACAATGAAGAATGAAAGCAATTGTTTCAGCAATTGTTTCAGCAGCGAAGAAGGGAAATTCTATCAGGTCCCACATTTAAATTTCCTCTTATCTTTTGGAACGCGCGTCTCGCCAAGAAGGGACAGCAAATATCTGCGGTGGTCCACGTCTGTGGTTATCATTAGATTTGGTTCGTCTCCTTCGTGTTCTATATACTGTGTGCCCCAGCTAACGTTAGCCAAGCTGTTCAACGAAAAAAAATTAGCGAAAGACTGGGCAAAATGCAAATATAAAACCTACTATGTTCAGTCCTCAGAGGTCTGACGACCGAACACCATATGTCTTAAGATCATATGTTGCACCGTGTCTTTTAATAGTTTTTCTTTTCATTTTCATCTTGGTTAACGTTAGCTGGACCCTATAGAGCTCCATAAAACAATTTCATAATCTCGACGGCCCTCACTCGACTTATGTAGGTATAGGGGCTATTTAGAGATTTAGACGTTCTTGAGCAAAACGAATCTACACACAATACAAAGTGTTCAGGCTCAAGCGCTCCGGATCTGTCTAGGTCTGACTCAGAGTGCATCACCAGTGATGACTATAGCAATCGCTAGAGACCAGGTTGTCAAGACCCGCATTGAAATTGAAGTGCTGAGGAACTATATAAGGCATCTTACCAGGACTCCTCGACACCACCTAGCCAGCGGACAAACCACGCAGCTCTTTCAGCCAAACGATAACCGCATATGGTGATTCATTGCCAGCTTGTTTCACTCCTGCTGCGAGAACTTCGATTCCTCCATGGTGTCTCGCTATGGCAAAAATCAACCTGACAATACCTGGCATCACGAAAAAAGCTCATCTATCATCACCAGCCCTTAAACAGATCACGTTACTACTTTTGTACGAGGACTAGCGCGACTCTACGCATATCTACACTAATGGATCTGTCCTGCCAAACAGCTCCGCTGCGGCAGTCGTGATACCAGCGAAAGTTACAACCATCAAATTGAAGACTCACGCGACATCATCGACGGCAGCAGAGCTCGCAGCGCTCCTTACCGCCCTTTATTACATCGGTGATGAACCGCCACACAAGTGGACTATCTTCTGCGATTCAAAGGCAGCACTGCAGACCCTACTGCCACCTTTACGACGCGGACCACACTAACAGCTAGTATTTCTGATTACAGAGACGATGCACCATATAAGTGATGCAGGCCATGAAATAACTTTCCAATGGCTTCCAAGTCACTGCGGGATTATCGGCAGTGAACAGGCCGATCGAGCTGCCTTTTCAGCCCGTACTCAGGACCACCACGTACCAATGCCACTTTCTAAAATTGACGCAGCACGGAGGCTCCGCCTGCTACATCGCCAGTGCACCACGTCGCAAGGGAATGAGCCACATTTCAGGAATTCCCGACTATACTCCCTTGATCCCGCATTAAGCCTTTGAGTTCCATCAAAGCTTCGCCGTGGAGACGCCACGCTTTTGTATCGACTGTGGTTGGGCGTTGCTTTTACCAAAGCATATGCGTCCGCATAGGTATGGCCGACACTGAGGCCATGAAGAATCGATTGACCATATTTTGTGTGACTACCCGCAGTACAGTCCACAGAGGGAATCCCTTCGCCACGAACTCAACCAGCTGGACGACCGACCACTATCGGAAGAGGGAATTCTATACCATCGACAGGACCTTCGGTCACAGAGGAAGGCCGTGTAACGCTACTGCACTTCTTGCGATCTATCGGCCTTGGTAAACGTCTCTAACTGGAGCGTCCTTCGTGTGTGTGTCTCTGTTTGTGCATTGTTTAACCCTTTTCTCTCTGTCCTCTTTCTAACCCCTATCTTCCAACCCCAGTGTAGGGTAGCAAACTGGTTAACCTCCCTGGTTAACTGGTTAACCTCCCTGCCTTTCCTATTCATCTTTCTCTCTCGACTAAGTCACTGCGGAGTCATAGGGAACGAACACGCTGATAAAGCTGCTCGGCTCCTCTTCGTCCCCTTGAAGAGCCGATACCGTTATCAAGGACAGATGCCGCTCGAAAACTTCGATTGGTCAGCCGTGACATCACGTTCTCCTTGTGGAACGCTGGAAGTTTTCACGACTACCGACTCCACAATCTTGACTCCTCTCTACGCCTTTGTATTCCACCTGGACTCTGCCGTCGCGAAGCTACCCTGCTTTGTCGACTATGGCTAGGGGTGGCTTTCACCAAGTCTTTCGCTTACCGAATTGGATGGGCCGACGACGCCTCGTGTGAGGACTGTGGTGACGAGGAGACTTTTCAACACCTTCTTTGTGACTGTCCTCGATATAATTTACAGAGACAATCACTCGCAACCGCGATAGCGCGCTTTGACCAAAGACCTCTCACAGAGGAACTTATTTTAAAATACCGCCATCATAAGCCTTCGCAGCAGAGGGCGACGAGTGCACTGTTGCGGTTTTTGAGGGCAACAGAATTGGACAGGCGGCTGTAGCCTGACCAGATGTTGACAGTGCTTCAAGTGTCACTGTGCTGTGCGATGACAGTATTCAGTGATAGTGACCGATTGTGATTGTGTGTCTATTCTCCTTCCTTTCCTTATCTCTACTTTGTTACCACTTTACCTCCCCCTCCCCTCTCTCCCCAGCGTAGGGTAGCCAACCGGATCTTTTTCTCTGGTTAACCTCCCTGCCTTTCCCCTTTCCTCTCTCTCTCTCTCTCTCTTTCTCTCTCGACACACACATTCTTGAAAGGTTCGTAGCAAGGGTACGATGTATGCAAGAAAACTAGCCTCGAGGACGTGCTTGTACGGGACCCTTGAATCCCACAGCAGATGACTTACATGAGTCGTTCCACTTGACCTGACCAATAACGAAGAAGCAATATCTCTCAGAACGGATTCTACAATTGAAACGTCCGTACCATGCTACGAACGGCGCATGAAATTCAGACTTAACAGGACACATTCGCATACCAGATAACCGTTGAACGTGTGCCTGATCACGCTGTTATACCTAGCTGGAACTGAGACTGCGCAGACCTCTCTTCGAAGCAACCAACAACTTGTGATTCTCCATGTTCCCGCATCACTGACGAACCCAGACTACGTATTTAAGCCTCCAGATATCGCCTTCGACTCCAGACTCGCGCATTAATTCCCCCCCTGCTCTTTGGTCATCCCTCTTTGTTTCAACAGGAAAAAAAGGGGTCACCGGAGCGCCCTTGACGACCCAACCACCCTACGAGTGCTTGTCCCCTTTGACATCAGTATGAGGAGCTGGTGAACCCATGCAGTAAGTACATTTGCTACGCAGCTACCCAGCACTCAGCATTATTCGGCATTCCCACGCCGCTCAAGCCCCATGTAAGCACTCCGAATGAGTATAAAAATAAAAATTTTATTATGGTGTTTTACGTGCCAAAACCCCGATCTGATTATGAGGCACGCCGTAGTGGGGGACTCGGGCAATCTGGACCACCTGGGGTTCTTAATCCCAAATGAAACTGGTCCTTCATTTCGCACGCTCCTCTCCTACACCAAGGACGTCAATTTAGACTCCCTGATATGATAAGAGAAGCGCAATCCATTTTCTTACCCCTTCGTAGGCCTTGAGGCCATCCTCAAGGCATACGAAGGACTGTATAAATAAAAACTTCTTCACCGCCACTTGCAGTGGTACTTTAATTTTAGTCGCTTTCTTGTTCGGAAGCAAACTGTTTCATTTTGCAAGCAGGAAATTGAGTTATGTACAAGGGGGAAGTGACGAAAAATGTTTTATAAGGGTCACATCGTCTATCTAGAAGAATCTGTCCGCTGGCAGTTCACGTCGAAACATCCAGGACTCGACCGTCCCGTCCATGCATTATCAAGCGCTGCACTCGGGCGCGAAGGAGGCAGGCACCACTTTTACAGGCGTAGTGCCCCGACGACACCAACGTTCACTGCGCGCAATTGCTGAGGCTCTGGCATTTGTTGACGCGTGAGTTGCTCGGCGTGGCGGTTCTCTTCCGCCATGCTGCGACCGGCTTCGATTGCTTTTCTTACTGTCGCGCTGTGAGAGCTCCTTGTGCGGCTCTTTTCTGACGCCAGAAGGAAACGAAGGGGAGAGAGAAAGAGAGAAAAGGAAGAACAAGAAATCGAGGTACCCGATACGGAGGACAGGCCTCAGGAGAAGAGATACTGTATTGCTTTTTGCGGCACAACCGAGACGGCGGGCGCAGCGAGCAATGCCGATATCTCTGTATGCGCAGCGCGCAACCAACCAGTTTGTGTCAGAAAGAACCGCCGGTGCCGTTTGCCTACGCAGTGTATCGAGGTGCGTGCATTTTAGCTTGTTGTGTTCTCCGCTCGATTCCCGAAGTCTCCTCGAGTTCTTTTTCAACCCAGTGGAACGAGAACCAAAACTAGGGCACCCGGTAGAGCACAGGATACTTGCGCTGTGCGACCAGTCAACGTGGCGGGTTGGCTTATTAACAACAACAAAAAAGAAGAGAGAGAAAGAAACTAGAAAACAAAGCATGAACGCAAGAAAAAAGAAGAAGAAGAGGCAAACAACACACGCGTCGTTCGAGCGCGCGGTGCACATTCCCTTCCGTGCCGATCCGCATAACGACGGCGTCCCTTCGCAACAGTCTGTAATTCTGACCGGGCAAAACGAGTCGGCGATGGGAAATAGGAAGATCGTGCGCCAGACATCAGCGCTGCGGGAGTTCACTTGGCGCCCGCCTCCCCCTTGTTTGGCTCGCCCTTCTCGTCATGCTGCGGAGCGTGCTCGCTCTTCGCGGTGCGGACAACAACATTTATTCGGATGATTGGTTAAAAAAAAGAAAGAACCCGAGCAGCGCTGCGCATGCGCGCGATGCTGCGATACGCGGAAGGAAGTCATTACGCCGCTCAGAAACGAGCGCAGCGCATCCTCTCGTCCGAGCGTCCACCGCTTCCGACGGCCGTTCTCCAGAAAGCTCCTCGGGGAGGAAAGAATAAAATCGAATGAGCGGCAGGAAGAGAGCGAGAGAGCAGTGCGACTTCGGAGCGGGCGCGCGCGCAAGCGGTGCGCGGAACGGCGGTAATAGCTGCTACTGCTGCTGGGATCAGCGTATACGGCCATCGTACACCGAGTCCGGCCGAACCCATACGGAGTATGCTGGGCCCAATATTAATGGTCGCGCGCGCGCGCGCCGGCCACGCCGAACTGGGTCGCGCGTCGTCCTGGGTCGACTGGCGCAGGAAGTGTATCACACGAAGCCCGCCTCTGCGCTGCAAATTTGACTCGCCGCGGCGTGTAGGAAGGGGCTGCTGCTTAACGGCTTTACGCGCCGCCTTCTGTGTGCGCGAATATGAGCGATGCTGCGGCACTTAAATCGAAGTGGCCGGTTCGCGACCGTGCCCGACTCTCCTCGGAAGGAATGCGTCGATGCGCGCGCCCGTGCTCTTGAGGCGCGTGTTTTCGTTTGCTTTGTTATTCGCGACTTCCTGAAAGCCTGATATTAAGATACGTCACCCCGTTCGGCAGCTAGGCCAGATGAGATACCCCAGAGAAAATAAATGATTTGATACAGAATCAGAAAAAGGATAACATCCACAGTAAAAATAGCTTATAGCATTTGTGTCTTCTCCTGCTCGCGTGTAGGAGAGGCTGGCTTTATTTTAAATTCCTAACTTGCCGCGGAAAGCTCATAGCTTTCCAAATACAGGGTAGAAGCGCTCCTCCTGCCGGGTTCTCGGCTTTTATAGAGGTGAACAAAGTTGCATACTATGACAGTGGATCCTCACGACTGACTTTACAAAGCTTTCGCGGAGGCAAATGTAAAAGTAAGAAAAAAGAATGCCGAGGCTGATTGCTCTAATCCGCAAATGAAGTGTTACAGGCGATAGCCATTGATGTAGATATATTTAGCACGAGAAAGAGCCGGAAATTTTGCATGCTTCCTGCTACTCAATTTCCCTGTGATATGGGCTAAGGTGCTTCGAGCGATGAACATTAGGCGGGAAATAAATATTAATTAACAAGGAAAAACGAACAAGAACAAAATGATAGATAACATGATGTCACAAATAAGCGCAGCTTTGTTCGACTCCATGGTTCCAAAATTGAGTTCGAACCCATGGGGGCGTTTTCACATGTACGCTTTGTTTGTATCCCTGCCTCCGCGATTCCTACCTGCCACCACAACTACTACGACGAAATCAACATCGCCGGTGCAGCATTGTTCTCATCACGATTTTGTTCTTTCTTTGCCGATGCGATCACCATCCTCATGCTCTCTCTCCCTTACTCTCTCTCTCTCTCTCACTCACGCACGCACACACACACACACACACACACACACACACACACACACACACACACACACACACACACACACACACACACACACACGCACGCACGCACGCACTCACGCACTCACGCACTCACGCACTCACACACACACACGCACGCACACACACACGCACGCACGCACACGCACACGCACACGCGCACACACACACACACACGCAGTTCAACGGATTAGAATGCGCAGGTTCCTGATGAATATTGTGGGTAGAAAGCCGAACTTGATTTACCGTTGAACTTAATTTGTGTGATCGCATCGCCTAAAAAAAGAAAGAAAGAAACATTACTTGTAGAAGTTTCGTTCGGAGCGCCCATAATGAAAGTAGATACGATTGCCCATTGAGGTGGCGTAGGGGAAGAGAGGGCGTCGTCGCGACTGCGCCGGCGTCATATCGCTATATGGCAACCACTTGCGGATTAGGGGAGAGCTTTATCGTTTGTTTTCAAAGATAGGCGCATGAACGTAAGAGAGTGCGAACAACCGCGTTTTCAAGTGGCTGTGAATGTCTCACATTTCTTTTCTTGGGCATTCCTTTTTTCAATCCCCTTTCAAGGAGGCTGTGCAAAAATTATTCGCGCTCATTTGTTTGTTTTCTCTAGCTTCTTTACATTCTTTTTTTTTTTTGGTCTGCAGCTTGCGTTAATTGTTGAGGTTGGCTCAGCATGGCCCGCACTGTAGCTAATACACAGCTGCTGTCAATCTTATCACCATACGAGGCAAGCTGATTATGGGCTTGAGCGAGTTCACTGCTCTTCCCAGGCGACTCGATCATGTGTCTGTTTCCTGCGATTTTTCACAGTTCAGTGCATCTGGAGTGTGTGATGGCGGGTGATGAGCCCCCCCGGGGGGGGGGGGGGGAGATAGCGGTGGGCTAGGCGTGGGGAGCAGTTTCTCCAAAAACAACCATTAACAAGTTTGCTCGGCTCCCCTACCTTCCCTGCAACACGTCCGGCTCTGCCGATTCGCACTGGCGATCCTGCTATATCAATGTCGCATACACGAACGCTGCCACTCGAGGGATAAACATTGAATATAAGAAATGCAGCATAGTGTAAGATGTATGATGGCACAACTAGCACATGCTCCTGTGCCGACGAACACAGGGGTTTCTTCCAGTATGCGACCAATAATGCAACGTACAGTTGTTGCCACTATGTCGGTTCGCATGCTTTAGATGCTCTCCTGGAGGCCAACCGGAGCATCAGTTTTTCATATCCTGCGAAATAATAAATTTTAAGCACGTTAGCTATCTATCACACGCTTTGCAAACAAGATATGAATGAATGAGTCCAGGACAGAGCTGCATTCTTCTTGCACAGCTCGAACGGGGTAGCAGGGCTATGAGTAATGACCGATAAAGCTAAACGTTCGCAGTTGGGATAACTTTCGAAGTCGTCAGCCAGCGGCCAGTGTGGGTTTTCGTCGTCCATTCCGCTTCTTATACAACTCACGCCGGCTATAGTCAAACTGTACGTTGCCCCGAATGCGCCAAATAAATGAAATCGAGTTTGACGGAAACCCGTCTGGTCGGGAGGAGACATTGTAAGTAGTTGAAAGTTGGACGCCGACCGAAGAAATAGTAAGACGTTTCGGCTCCCGGACGGTAGCCTTGTTAACAATGAGGATGTACGAGTAGAGTATTGTAGCTTCTTCTCGTTCATCCTCATTGTGAACAAGGCCCCCGGCCGTGCGGGAACCTAAACGCCTTTGTTATTTTTAATTGTTTAGGGTCCAGCGCCCAACTTTAAACTACTTACATCCCAAATAATTGCACTGACCCGCGACCCCCTAACCTTCCACAACGCGGCCACGACGTCAAAATCATCCAGGGTTCACGTCTTCACTCTCACGCAAGCTATATCCAAGCACGGAGCAGAGCGGGGCGCACAGGTGTATCACCGTCTTCACCGGTATACACGCCAACAGCGTTGCTTAAGATCGACACCCGTACCGACAGACCATTTCAGTTAGCAGAGTTATCGCGGCATTACTTGCAGGTTACCTATGCGAAGCGAAGAATGACCGTCAGAGAGCCTGTCTGCCACTTGTGTGCCGCCGTCTTGTGAAATTGCAGACGCGCAGACCGGATCAACGGGGCCAATTTGTACAGTGCACGCGCACTCGCCGTGCCACACGTGCATCATGGTGGGAGCCTTGCTCGGACCCGCACGCGGCGAGCCGGTTGAGCGACGCGTATAATTGCGCATTCGATACAACGCTTGCGCGGCCTCGCTGTGGGAGGATGCACGATGGAGATGTGATCCTGCCCGCTCTATCTCCCCGAGCCAGCCGTGCTGTCGCGCGGCTGGCCGCTCGAGGCGCTTTGCGTGTGTTTTGCGGGCTTCTTTCACGTTCGGAAAAACACTTTTATGTAGCACGTATTGAGCGGCAGAAAGCTGTATCGGGAGTTTTTCATGTAGTTCTACAATTTTGTCATTGACAACTTTCATATCATTATAATAATTGAGAAGTTCATTAATTAATTGAGACTAATTATGTAGTTAGGTGGAATTAAAGATAATAATAATCCGAGTATCTCCGAGCGACGGCAAACGACTTTGCCTTGGTTCTGTCCAGTTAAGTAGCATTCGCATATTTTTAAATCTTTAAATCTCGGTGCATGATAGTTGGGACACCCTGTATAGTAATGTGAAAATTCCTGCATGAAAGATGACCCATTGATTTGGGCCATTGAGTCGTGTTGAAGTTTGGCAAGCAAACGCAACCGGAGAAACACGCGGATGGCGTCCTTGACAAAGTGAAAAGCCATGTTACCAAATTAAACAACAAAGTGTGCTTGACGAGGCTCCAGAAGTGGGGACAGGCTTTTATGAACGCGCTTGTCCTCGGTTTTCGCATCTCTCTGCACCACGGCGCACAACGCAAAAGCTGCCCTCGCGTGACGCTTCTTTTTTTTTCTCTCTCTAGCACTGAAATTAGTAGCTGTGAACACTTGGTTGGAGCATCATTTGTCGAGCGATTGGTCCCAAGAATGGCATGGGAGGGAAGGGGTCGTAGCCGGCTGAGGTGCCCTCCGTTTTTTATTCATTTATTCATAGTTCATCTTCTCATTACGAAGGTTATCGTGGCCGTGGCAACATGGTAACCTTCATTTCCTGTTGCGCCGGGACCCGGTGGCCTTGAACGCCGTCCCCAGCCGAAAGCATGTTACCGGCTTGCGCAGGTAAAATTAAAACCTGCACGGTTTGCGTGCAAATAACTTTAAATGGAACGGTATTTATACCCTTTAGTACCACTTGAACCAATCTGCGTGCTTCTCGCGTTTACTGTTATTGGTGCTTCACATAATATTAGAGACACTGAAAATAGAGGTTTCACATGAGAAGAGATCTGAATGTCCTTGCTGAGATTACATTTCTGTCTCTTTTTCGCATCACTAAATGGTACCTTCTTGCCAACCCGCTGACGCGCCTAACCGAAACTAAGCACATCACCGGGATAGCTAGCACAGCTGAGGCTCACGGAAATGCCAGCTTTCATTCCGATCACTTTATCGTACGTATTTCTGCGTTGGTCAGACTAATGCGACACCCACACTGGTACCGTTTGGGGCTTAACCCAAGCTGTGCTAACACGGTCCACGCAACTGCTGCGCGATTTCTGATTGAATACTATTGGAGTACTTTTGTTTGAAAAGCAGCGAGGAAGGAATTATTTGGCTGTGGATGTCTTCGCACTACAACCTCTAATATTTACCCCAGAAAACCAACAAGGGCAAAACTTGTTTCGTCCTCAACCTCGTTGCATGCTGTCGCTGCGTAGTGACATTACCTTGTAACGTTGTACCGAAAGCGACGACGCGATGTAAAATGCTCGCGCGTTTAAAGGTTCAGCGCGCAACGGTTACGCACGTCACGTGACTCCTGGCCAGAAGAGCGTCGGCCACGGCGCCTGCTGGCGCGTTGGCGCGAGCCGACCAGTCCCGAGTGGCGTGCCCGCGCGGCAGCAGCAGCTACAAAGGGCGGCGACATGGAGGGCGAAAGAAGCGCCAGGCAATTGAGGTTAGAACGACGACACGCCGGGCAATTATATGCAAGGCCCTCCCCCTCGCCATAGCAGAGCGAGCGCCGGCCAACAAACAGAGCCCGCCGATGAGCTAGCCGTGCTTTCTTTCGGCCCCCCTTTATATCTTTCTACCCTCCCCAATACACGAAGGACGCGTGCCCGGCAGACCAGTTTGACAGGCCGCATCTGGCTGCCGTCTGGCCACGGCGCACATGGAAGACAAAATGCCACCCACCTTCCATTCAAGTGCACGTGTGTCAGTATACTACGATCTGCCTGAAGCACTGGCTCCCGCGGAATGCCGCGATGTGAGATGCTGCTGCACAGCGTGTGTATACTTAGCAGGGACGCCAGCATCGTTCTCAGGGGGCAGGCTCGAGCGATCCTCTACGGTAGCGCGATTGTTAATCGACCTCACAATAGCTGCGCGAGAGCTACTCACGACAGACCCTTTTGATGCGCCTGCGCACGACTGTGTGATTCTCTGCTGTGACTTGTTGAGTATAGGATGAAGCGTTGAACCATTACATTTGCAATTCGATCACGAATGCGTACAGTGTAGCGCAACTATAGTGCATGGACGCGGAGGAAGAACAGGACACACACAGCGCGCTATCGGGTTTCCATGTGTACCTCTGGGTCTTCCTGTATCCACGTACTATAGTTGTGATGAAATTCGTAGCCCTGACGAAATTTCTTGCTGCACAGTGGCATGCATGTAGTTGATCACTATTTTACCTAAAGAGAAAATTGACGGTGCGCCGCTGTTGTATACATGAGAATTCTGGGATGCGGTGGAATCGGATCGGCATCGTTCTCACAGAGCTGCAGGACACCTTGAAGGCGTGCCTGGCAAACACTCGTTCCGTCATAATGGTCTATTTTCTGCTAAAACACCACGTGAAAACGCTGCTTTTCCTTTTCAATTACACAAAAGGAAGGTTTATTGAATCACGAGGACTTGTGCTTGGATGTGCAGTTATACGAAAAGTAAAAAGTTCTAATGGGCAGCTAAAGTTCGAGAACAGACGACAAGGCTTCCACTCGCTGTACGACAGTTTGCCACCCGTTTCTGCTTTTTCTCGATTGATGATGCACTGTAGGTGTGTGAACATTAATTAAAGACGTATTACGGGTGAAGGAAATATTTTACTTTAAGAAAGCTTTATCTTTAAGAAAGCCACGTTCTAGACAAAGCTTCGATCGGACACTCACATCCCGGCATTCCCAAGACGACACAGAAACTCTATGGCATGTCATTGTATTGAAAAACAGTGACGAGCTGGGCGAGTCAGTATAGCTGCGCAGTGCACCACAGCGCGAAAATACGAATATACGTAACATCCAGCTCCAGTGCTGATTCTTGACTAATGCTAATAAAAACAGAGTTTACGAAAACATTATTATCATCGTTGCGCTTATATACATTGATCTTGGCCACAAGGGAGCCAAGAGATCACCGCAGAAGTTCGGGCGGAGCAGTTCCTGTGCGAGGTGAGACTTCCCCATTTTCTCCCGGCGCCAATGCACTAGAAATATCCGTCTAGAGGTTATGGAGAAGGACATTGCGCCCATCATTTCAACGTAAACACTTTCCTAGATATCAAAGTATATACTGTTGTGTGCGACCATACTGCACTAAATCATGTGTGAACGCGCTCTTCGATGATACCTACAAAACTTCTTTTTTTTTTAAGGCAAACCGATATGTCGTTCTTTACACTGGCGAACGTCAACTTTCCCTTATCACATCGACGGCGCCGAAAGCGGGTACTCTAAGAAAATCCTCGGTGACGTCGAGATTAGGAGTAGGAGGTAATTACTGGCGGGAGGGGAAGGAACTTGTCGCCACTTCTACCTAAGTGAGTGGCACTGTTGCGTCTGCGGACGTGCTAACCGGACCTTGAAGCAAAGGGGAGTACCGACACTACTCCTCCTTCGTCCACCAAGCACTTCCGACATAGCTAAATAGGGCTGCTGCTCACAGACACCCACGTAGGCAGCACGGCCGGCCCTTGTGTTACCGTATACGCTGTACACGTCTGCAATGTATAGCAGTCAATGGACACCTAGCTGACGCCCCGGCCTACACGTCTTATCGTTTGTCTCGGAGCCACTCGAGCAGCTCGGTACCGTACAGCGCCCACTCCTTTTTCGCGCCCCTTCACCACGTTACACCCCAGTTGCGTCGCCCCTGCGAAAAAGAAGGGCTTTTTCTGCCGAGGTGCGCAGTCCGTCGCAGTGTCGTCGCCAGAGTCGAGTGCAGCGTGGATAGGATAGGATACCCTCAGCCAGCCCGTTATCGAGTGTTTCGGGTCGACGTCGCGCTGACGCTTGGCAGCGAGATGGAGAACAAGAGAAGCGTCAACAAGCTGCCGGCGCCCTTTGATGTGCGCTTCCTCCGAGCCGGCGTGAGTGGCCGATCGGACGGCTTTCCCGACCTCGAGGCGGGCGCGCAATGGACGCGCGCTATCCAAGAGGCGGCAACTGGGAGGCAAGAACGCGTAGTGGTCGCCTCTCCGCCAAGAGAACGGCGGAGCGAACGCAGCCAGCCGGCGTGAGAGAGAAAACAAAATCCCGCGTTTCGCCGCGAGACGCAATGCCCTATATGTGTCGTCACGCGCGTGCATTTTGTGTGTGTGTGCGACAAAAAAGGAAAGGACGGAGCGCTCTGTCGCTTGTGCATTTGGCCGAGTGCTGGGACCGCACCGTTGTGCGCGCCGTGGTCAATCTCCGCATAATCGCAAGGTGCGCCGAAACTGCGCTGGCGCGGCGTGTGCTCGATTGGCAGCGCTCGCGCGCCCCAGCGCAACATGGAGTTATTGCTGCGTAGCCGTAAAACATGCCGTGACGCGAGATGTGTGACGAGCCTCGACAGTACGTCACGTTTCCTCTTCTCACGTTCTGACTCACCACGAAGGGACGGACTCCTTTGTCGAAAAAAAACTACGATAGACAACCATAAACTGCTTGCTTGAGAAGCATGTATAATTGCGACGAACAGATGTGAGCAACGTTTCGTGCTTTGATTCAGCCATAAAACTTACATTTGTTTTGTCCAAGTGTCGATATAAGCGTTTTAAGACTTTTGCATCTTCAGCCATTGTTTTTTTTATTCTCACAATTTGTATATATATTTAGTACGGACGCCGCCGACAGGCCATCGCGTTTTGATTAGCGAACCTCTTTCGTAACTCGCTGCCTCTGATTGCCGCTTCAGTCACATAAGTCGTTCTGGCTAATGATGATGATGATGATGATGATGTGTACTTATTGAGGGATGGCTCGAAGGCCTATTATAAATTTTCTCGTGTCAGCGGTTAACAATGATGGTGGTTTGAACAACGCTCTAAATTATGACCTTTGCCTGTGGGCCATGTAGTGGGCTCATTTTCTCGTAATCGTGTCAATCACTAAACACGAATGAATGTGAAAAAAAGCTGTCGACAGGAAGCACAGTGCGACTTTGCAGCAGCCAGCTTGGCACGCGCGGTAAGTTGAGAAGCGTCCGTTCTCTCTTTGTTTTTTATTGAAATTAAAATTAAGAAAGAGAGAGATGCACTCGTCCTATCATAGTGACGGCTACTCCTTTTCTCATGGCAGAAAGAAAAAGAAAAGAAAAAAAATATATGTAGTAGGAATATGAAATAAAACGACGTCACAGGGTCAGAAATCCACAGCACACAGTCCTATACATTCACGAACATATAAATATAGAAGGCAGAGGCAAGTCGCACGACAATGAGTTTGTAAACAAAGTCACAAACAAAGTCGCACAAGCTGCCGCGATGTAGACTGCGATGAGCATCTGAACAGATGAGGAAATACAGAGTTAAAATAATACACGCACAGAATATGACAGTCAAGGGGGAGTTTCAGCCCAGAATACAAAAGTGTGCAACACGTAACATACAAGCGCTAATAATTACAAATAATGAAAGCAAGTTGCAGTTACATTGCGTGTCTATTCAGCGCGATATCTAGTACTTGTTATGGATGCCCGTATCTTCGTAAAAGTGTTCGTAGTGCATTCAATGCTTTTGGCTGTGTTATTTTCGATGGTCATGGGCCCAGCAATCTTGCAAGTGAGAAAGGTCGGTGAGCATCAATGGAGCGTAGCGCTTGTTCTAGCTGCCGTCTTTGCGTCGCGTGTCTGGGGCATTCGAGGAGGATATGGCGAACATCCTCATCGTCGTTGCCATGGGAGCAAGCCGGGGAACAAGCCGTTTTATTCGATATGGAAAATGTTTGGTGTATGCTGTCCCAAGGCGCAGTCAATGAATTAGTGCATCGGTACTTTTCGAAAGTTCTACATCCAGCTGGTAATTGAGTTGAGGGTCCACTTCGCAAAGAATCGATTCCCTAGTGATTTCCTTAAACCGTAGTCGCACTTGTAGTTCGTAACTTCCGAAAGGATTACGGGTACATTCTTCATTGCAGGAACAGACAACACCAGTGCCCGTGGCATAAACGCACTGATAGTTGAGCCTGTAAAACGTTGCCTCTCGCATACTCCCCTCTGTTTCACACATATGCTATCTTATCCTTAGCTCGGGCCCGTCCCGTGATCAACGATCATAATCAAGCATTATTCCGGACTTGAAGGTAATGTGGATGGATGTGAGAATAGTGATTCTTGAGGCCGAATCGAATCGGATATCGAATACCTTTCGAATAGCTTTCGAATAATCAACAGCCGCTGTCACAATTAATATAAAGCGATGCTCACCTCTTAGCATTCTTAAAGTCAGCACGTTTCTGTCATTGCGTAGCACGTTATGACGCGTCGTTTACAAGAAGCACAAATGGAGCATTAGGAGCACACAAGTAGTTTCTTCGCATGCGAAGCACTCTTCAGAGAATGCGAATGATCGTTGTATATATAGCCTGTAAAGTTTGGCTACTGTAATGAATTTGGTTCGTGTCTAATTATTTAACAAGCCGAGGGGTTGCCTCGGTTCCCAAAATGAACAAAGCCAGCTGCAACATAAGAAACACTAAAACACACTTTATAAAGCAGAAATGAAAGCAGTGGCAAACAGCGTTGTGCCGTTGAGTCTACAATATCTCAACATATTACCAAGAAGGGAATCATTACATGGAAGTGCAACCAGAAGGCATGCAAGAAATCAAAACATAAACAAAAAAATGCCAGGTCAAAACATAAACTTGTGGCTTAACGTAACCCTGGCAAATGTACAGAGTTAACTGAAGAGTCCGAGTTCATCTTATCAAAACTGTGGAAAGAAAAAGTGCGCCGGTTGTTTCTTCATCCTGATTAGAAATCCGGACGGCGTATATAGGCAGCACAGTGACGCTCGCAGACGCTCGAGAACGGCCGAGCTGCGCAGCTGTCGGAGCACCGCCCCGTCTCCGCAACACCGGCAGAGACGCCACAGGTGGTCGGGAAGCCACAACGCGTCTGGGTGGAGGCATCTACGAGCCGCAGTCCAGGAGCCTTCCTCGAACGGTCACTGCTTACGTCGTGCCCGGTAGACATCGGGGAAGCTTCGATACGGCTGGGTGAAGGCCTTGTACGCTGGGGTCCTTAATTGTGGCCCCACAAGCGTATACTTCCTCACCCCAGGCCGTCTTCCGCCGAATCCCATCTGCCGACATGTCTCTTTCGTTCTCCTCCCTCTTCTTCTTCTCTTTCTGTAGTCACCCGCGGACTCCTGTTATTGGATATTTATTTTCTATTCTGTTTTTGTTTTTCTTGCAGCTCTCGGCGCGCTCGCGCAAAAGCCGCATGGCGCGTCGTCTCCGTCGTCTTCATCGCGCACAAAGCTCGCGCAGCGCCGTGAACTCGAAAGTCCTTGATGATGGGTACATGGCAACTTAGCGCACATCATGACAGCTACCTAAGTCACGTAGCCTGCTCCACTACGCCAGTTCTCATGTTTCATGTGTATACTATGCCCGCGGGGGTGAAAATTTATCGTATTTTCGCTCCAAATTTATGTTAAATTTTGTGCAGTTTATGTTTTGGAATATGTAAGAAGTAATAAAAAATATTCGGACTTACGAGTAGTGACTATCTGAGTCGATGACCGAATCTGAAAGGACGCTATTAAATTCGTCATTCGAAAGTTTCCTGTTCGCCCACCCCTAGTAATGAAATTGGATAGTCAGGGGATATGCCGAAGGGGCCAGATATACTGAGAAAAAATCAATAAGCCTCACACGAGTATCAGTCATATTTAAAAGGGGATTATAAAGGCGACCTTTCAAATTGCAGGTCAGCTTCTGTTTTGACAATATATTTAAAGCTCACGAGAACCAAGAATTGCCACCATGCGACCCACCAGAAATGTAGAATGACTGAATCCCACTTTTTTAAAGCGAAGCTTTATTTACCCGCCCTTCATGGTTTGACACTTGCTGCTGCTGTCTGCTGCCGGCACCGTCAGTGTCTCAGCAGATGCAGTTGCGCATATGCAGGGTGTCCGAACTATAAGGCGCCAAGATTTAAAAATATGCAAATGCCACGCATCTGGACAGAACCAAGGTACTGTTGCTTGCCGTCGCTTGGAGATATTCAGATTATTTTTTGCATTCCGCCTAATCGCATAATTAGTCATAATTATTTAATAAGCTTCTCAAATATAATAATTAGATGAAAATTTTCAATACGAATATTGCAGAGCAACATGAACTCCCCATAGAACTTTCTGTTGCTCAATAGTTGTTACATAAAAGTGTTTTTCCGAGCGGGAAAGAAGCCCGCGAACACACGCATACGCGCAAAGTGCCTCGAGCGGCCAGTCACGTGGTAATTTTGCGTGTATTACTAGCAGTATAAGTCAGTGTTGTACACTAGCAATGAAGCAGACGCAAGCGGATCGCAGAGCATGATCACGCGCTGGAACGCGGTTTAGAATGGTATAGCTTCGTTTTGAGCGCGCACGACTGCACGACGTGGGAACAAGCAGACGAAACGGAAGAACACCTCTCTTGCTGCGGTGCGAAGTAAAACAAAAACACGTTGGCATTCGGTTATTGTGTTTTATTATGTCTCTAAACTTTAATTCGTCTATCGAAGCAACAGATTACACAAGTAACAGATGTTGCCTCGAATAATTCTCGACGTGTCACGTGTCACAATAAGCGACGTCACAGCATATACACGTACCTGTACGTAGGCGCACTTGCTGATATGCGTCGTCCTCCCGTCTTGGAGCGCGGCGCCCGCGAGGAGAAGGGAAAACGGCGTTTAGTTTGAAATTTCAGCTCTTTCCGCGGCGCGTAGCGATGAAATTCCTAGCACGCACGCTCGTGAGCGCGCATTGTAGGCACTGCGTTTGTCAGCTCAAAATGACCAGGCCTGATGAGAGGCCCCTTAAGGAATTCTTCTCTTGAGGAAGAAAAACGACACAAGGAACCGCAAGTGCAAACTTAGCCTTATGGGAACGCTCTTGACTGAAGGCAGGTGTTTCTCCGGGAATAACAACGAAGTGGGCAATATACGCTGTGACGTTACTGATAAGCCCACGACTCCGAGGGCCGTGAACATCCAAATCCGTTCGCGTAAACGTGCGCCGTAGTCAGTCTTTCCTTCAGCACGCAACTCGTGGAAAATTTCCCAACGTTTCGCCTCGAAACATGGCTGCTGATTTTTTCAGTATTAGTCAATCTAATCGCTCCTTTTTAAAATGGGAAACGCGGAAAGTACGAATGCTGCGCGAGCTCTTTGAATTGAAGGGCTGGTGAGTTGAAGCGACGAATTTATTTGAAACTAAAAGACTAGCTGCACGCCTCTTCACCATCACTTCAGTCGAGGTTTCTTATACTAGGTACATTCTGGTCCATTGATTGATTATGTTTAATGTCCCAAAGCAACCGAGGGACCATGACAGAATTCCAGTGGAGGGATTGCCATTGAAGGGATTCTGAATAACTTTGACCAAATGGGGATCCTTAACGTCAGTGAATGATCAGTGCGCAGCTTTTTTTTTTTTGTCTTCTTTTGATGTGAAAGTATCACACAACCCATTGAGCGAAGAAGCTGGCACCTGTAGCAGGGAAACGGCACCTAAATTCCCATTGGCTGCGACGCCACGTCATGTACGCGCCTCGGCGAAGCAGAGCGAGGGAAAGGGCACTCCTGCTGCCGCGCCAAGTATTGCATCAAGGGGGAGGGAATCGCCGCGACACCACGTCATCTTCACTCTTGTTCTCGGAAGCCTGTGTTATTCGCGCTTTCCTTTAACATATATTCGGTGTTTTGCGAACCATTTCAAGGTGAAATGCCGTCTGTTACGCGCCACGTTTTTGAACCTATGGCTGACATTGTGCGTGCGCTCTTCTCGAATGCCTTAATTCAAGCTCGGCTCCACGGCCTCACGCCATTTCCTTTCACGCATTCAAGAGACGGACAAGAGCCTTGGCGCCCTTTCTCGCTATTTTGTTTTCCATATCACCTGTTTTCCATATCACTCCCGCCTGAGTGGAAGTTTGCGAACCTTATGCCAATAGTAAAGTCCGGTAAAAGCTATGGTGTTGGGCTGCTGAGCACGAGGTCGCGGGATCGAATCCCGGCCGCGGCGGCCGCATTTCGATGGGGGCGAAATGCGAAAACACCCGTGTACTTAGATTTAGGTGCACGTTAAAGAACCCCAGGTGGTCGAAATTTCCGGAGTCCCCCACTACGGCGTGCCTCATAATCAGAAAGTGGTTTTGGCACGTAAAACCCCATAATTTAAAGTCCGGTAAAAAAAAAAGCGTCACTAACAACAGACCAATTTCTTTGACAAGCGTCCGCTATATAAGACCCTTGATCACGTAATCTGTAGCAGTATTATAAAACATTTGGAATCCAATAATTTCTTCAGTTCAACATGGTTTTAGATGCGGTTTATCGTGTGTTGTACAATTGTGTGAATTTCCTGATGGTGTTTTAAGTTTACGCGACAGGGGACTACAAGTTGATTTAGTATTTCTAGATTTTGAGAGGGCATTCGATACTGTTCCGCATGCTCTTTTATTACATAAATTGTAATTTTTAGGCCTACCTGCTTCTGTTCTTGGTTGCTTCAGGGATTATCTATCTTATAGAAAGCAGTATGTTGTCGTAAATGGTTCTTCTTATTCGTGCGCAAACGCTGTCCTAAATGGTTCTTCTTCGGGGATGCCACAAGGTTCAGTGTTATGACCCCTACTTTCTTTAGCTTATATAAAGGATTTGTCAGAGCTGTTAACTGCAAATGCCAGGCTGTACGCGTATGATTTGTGTGATCTATAAATCCATACACGGCGCGGATGATATCGATGTCTTACAACGTGATTTTAACACTGGTTTTCTGGTGCAAGAAAACTGGAAAATGCGTTTGAATCTAAGTAAGTTTTACCAGGAAACACAAGCCCTTCCATTCTTGTTATAACCTCTCTGGTAGCCCATTTGACCACGTTGAATATCTTAAATACCTTGGTGTCTATTTAACTTCTGATTTAGCTTGTAATAAACATATAGGTTATAACTGGTAAAGCAACTGGCGTGGTAAATTTTATTAAACTTAATTTCAAATCTGCCCCAAAAAGCCTCAAGGAAGCCCTGTACGTCACCAATGTGCGACCAATTATTGAATATGCCTGTAGAGTGCGGGTTAATTCCTCATGGCCAAATGCTAATACATAAACTTGAACGCATACAAAAGCGTGCTGCACGCTTTGTCACTTGTATCTATAACCTTAATTCCAGCATGACGCCTATTAGGAATAAACTAGGCTGTATACAATGCTCTTCAGGAGCGAAGAAAACTTTTGCGATTAAATTCTTTTATTCCATTTTGCATGACGAAACTAGATTTATTAAACTTTCTCCACGATGAACCCATACTACTTATCGCACAGAAATGATCATCCTACAAAGTTTAGTGTTTAACGGAAGCCCGTCTGGTCGGGATGGACCATGGTGAAAAGGGAGACAAAATTCGTTTTTTTTTTTTTTTTACCTGGGGACAAGGCTGCCGTGTGGTAGCCGAAACGTCTTCTTTTCTTTTAAATTTACTTTGGTCGGCGTAGTGCCCCGGTTTTCGTCTACTTTTTCACCATAGTAGAAAAGTTCGAGAAATGAGATATCGTACGTATGTATTTGCGCATTCTATTTTTCCTTTTACGATTCACGAGTGGAATCAGTTGGATGCGAGCGTTGTGAACGTTGCCGCAAATATATTTTCCTCATCCTTGCAAGATGTATGACTTAGTTAAATGCTTAAGTGACAGTTTTGTCGGTCTGCTTCTCTGTTTTTATTCTGGTTATTCGTTCGACCCCTACAATGATGCCGAATTGGCTGATGTAGGCTCCTTAATAAATAAATAAATAAATAAATAAATAAATAAATAAATAAATAAATAAATAAATAAATAAGTCAAGAATTCGGACCGTGAGGAAGAGAATTCAGCCTTTGGGGCTCTGTCAGCGATCTTTTCCTTTGCTCAGCTGCGCACTCGATGGGTCACACGCTGGGCTGGGGCGCATGCAAAGAAGTCATTGTCTCTGCTTTCCCAGCGCACTCCCATTGATCTAATATTGCCCAACGTTGCATTACACGCCGTAGCCCTCTTCCAGCTCTACATTTTCCAAAGAGCACTGCCATTGCTTTCTCCGCGCTTTCTCGCGCCGAAAACGAGCGCGCGGTCATTAGCCGCAAGCAGTCGAGCGCTACCATATATAAGCTGGGAAACATCCCCGCCAGCGTGCGCTATGCATTTTCACGCATGCCCACGCAGCGCGAAAGGGAAACAGCGCGGCCGATCGCGCGGCCTTTGTCTTCCCTCCTTGCAGGAGCTCGAGAGGACGGTTGCAGCAGTAGCCGCGAAATGCGCGGGGATTCCCACCCTCTGGTGCTATCCTCCCTCGGCGAGCGCAACTGTCCGAGACGGCAACCCGCGGCATATACGTGCTGGCGATGCGGAAGTTTGGTTTCTTTCCTTTGTTTTTGTTTTTTTGTTTTTTCCCTCTCGCAGCGCATGTTTGGCGGTCGGCGCGCCGAAAGGAACACGGATGTGTGCTCAAGCTGGTAGTTTTCGGAGCGTAATCGCTCTTTCGTTCAAGAGGATGCGCGCGCTTGTGCTGCGTGCGTGCGAAGACGCGCCAAAGGCACGTCTCTCCCGTACATGAAACCGCTTCCTGGCCGGCAGATATGTCGTCGCCGTCCTTGGAGTATTTCCCGAGCGTTTCTATATGCGGACGTTGTCAATGGATGGGCATAGCGCGCCCGGGCTTGCCGCCACAATACGTGAGCTGTCGATCAAGACGAGCAACGCGCAGATATGTGCGCGTCACTTATCGGTTGGTCTGGACGCGCGGCTCGGAGCTTTGCGTGCACCGTGCATCTTACGCGAATCGATTAGCTCTGCATTTCGTTGCGCAGACACTTGTCCGAGCTTTCGGCCCGGCTTCTTTTCCGCGATCAACACCCTTTGGTCAACAGCGATCGGGAATCTGCTAACTGCAATAATTTGGGAATATTTTTCCATCTAGCTCTTCTAACGTAGAAGTGACCCTGTCGCACATTATCCCCAACAGCCACTTCAAAGGAAATAACACGTAAAAAGAACGAAGCTTTTATCTCCACCGCCTTGCTTTCTTGGTGATCAGCCCTGGAACAGCCGGCCGTATCTGCCCGCTCGTCGTGGGAGATTGAGGGAATTCGTTATCTCGACCTCCCAAACTGATCGCACGCCAGCCCGACACTGGACGCTTGCCGCTTTGGAAAGTCTGTCATTTCCGGTCAGTTACGTCGGTTCTCTCTTGCGCCAGTCAATGTGCGATGAACTACAGTGGATTGAAATTAGGATGGCGCTGACACTGCCAAGATGTGCTTAAGAAGTTGCGTTGCATGGATCGGGACTTTCAAGCTATATACAAACGGGTACGATCTTTCCAGGCTGCCAGAACCTTCCTAGTCCGTTTTTTTTCCTTCTTACCATGCTATTATTGTGACTGATTCAGCGTTTGTTTACAAGTTATTTCTAGAAAGTCCGAAAGCAGTCACGGAACATCCGGCATGTACATACACCTCGGTCCCCTGAGAGAAAAAAGAAACGCGGTTAACCCAAGTTTGTTTTGCGATAGCACGGTTTTGCTCGATTTGGGAAAGGACACAGACGCTGCTCAGCGCCGTCAGCAACTACCGCATCTACAATTGCAACACACAGACACTGATCGGCGTGACAGGAGCAGCGAGCGAAGTGGCCTCCGTGCTGCGTCTCGCTTCAACGCGAAGCGTCGAAAGCGCAGCGCATACGAAGCTATACCAGCACTCGGCGCACTTTGTCCACATCGCGGATCGTTTTCAAGATAGAGGCGCTCACGCGGCGTACGCAGCAGCCGCCGGTAGTCGCAGGCTGTCCCAGTTTGACCTTGGCTGAGCTTGAAGGTCAGATTTATGGAACCAGGCGTTTTCTTGGTTTGTACCTGGAGTAGTAGAGCTATCGCTATGAAACACTTGAGGCCACATCCCGCATAATTTCTTGCTGCATTCAGCATGCTTTTTAGGATGAAGTGTGAGACGCGTGACCGTAGACGGCTCAGGAAAGGCGTCGGGGCCGCGTCTTATTTTGAGATTCGAAGTGTGAAATGTGGTGCAGTAGCTTAACAAAGCACCTGCAGGCACTGCAACTGGCAGTGTGTTTAGAGAGCGAGTGTGCTTCCCGTGTTACGAAGGTGCTTTTGAATTTTCTGAGAGACACTGATCTGAACGAGATACTTTTAGTTTTGCATGTGCCCGGAGATTGTAGTTGAGTGGGTGTGGTGTGTCCTGTGCGTTTCATTACATCTGTCATGGTATTCATCTAGAGTAGCTTGCATACAGACTTAGGGTTTTCATATTTGAATCTGGCAGTGAAGTTTTAAAGAAGTGTCGCGTTTGCGTGTGTATCAGTATATATATATATATATATATATATATATATATATATTGAGATTAACTATACGAAACGTTATCAAATGAACCTACATGGCCTTATCTCCATGGCGCTGATATGTCCATTTTGCATATTGCATGGAAAAGTTTCATACCGCACGTGTGCTGCACTCATTTATGACCTTAATTACAGTCTGGCATTCATACATATGGTCTTCTGAGCGCTGTTATCTTTCAACATATATATTGCGCCGAACCACATGTGGCACATTTTAACAGGTACAGAATAAGTGGCACGATAGGGCGTCGCAATGTTTAAAACTGTCGGGGGACAGCCTAATAAAAGGTATAAATAATGCTAAATTCTAACATGCAGTAGACAGTTGCTAACAGATATTATACGTAATTTAAACAGCACATTTTATACAATGGAGCATCAGACTATACAGAACCGACATTAGCAAAATACTAAAGCTAAAAAAAAAAATACAAGAGAGAGGGAGAGAGAGAGAGAGAGAGAAAACCAATAAACATAACTGGAAGAACAATAACATGCGCGGTAATTAACCAATTATATCTTTTAACAATATTTTTTTCTAGTAAAGGAGAGAACTAATGCGATGAAGAACGTGATTTCATTTCACATGAAATGCCATTCCAGTTTAATGTTCCAGCCGGAAAAAAAAAACGGTTTGCTCCCCGTAGTTAGTTCTAGCTTTTGGGAGTGGTAAGTTTTGTCGCCCTGAAAATATGGTTTTGTTAGTATTGATAAGATTTTCATCAGTGAAACCTTCAACAGTACCTCTTCTTTAGAAGACGAACAATGAAGATTCATGGCTTATGAGAAAACAACTCATAGAGAGGAAGTATATTTAATTTGTATATATGGCAGGAGAATGGCATATAAATGGGCTAAATGACATGAGTCTTACAGCCTGAGTTTGTATGTGTTGAAGGGATTTGAGGTGTGCATTGTATGTTTTGCCACAGGATGACAAGCAGTAAGAAAGATGACTATGAACGTAAGCGTAACATAGTTATCAACTAATGTGGGGCTGGAAGTAGACACGTGTTTTAATAATTACATGAATTCCAACAGAAACTTTTTAAAGCAGTAATGAGACACGAAGGCAAAACTTGAGGTGCCTGTTAAGGGTTACACCAAGAAACTTTATACTATTAGACAGAGGTAGGGTATGATTGTCAAGCGAAACTGCTAAGCCAGAGCTTATGCGTAACTGGGGAGAATGGAATTCTATAAATGTGGCCTTAGAAGGATTAATATGCAACAAGTTTGCTTCACACCAGAACTGGACATGGCGGAGGTCGGTGTTACGTTTTTATTGAATAGAATTGGGATATTTATCGGCAGCAAGAATGATAGTAATCAGCATATAAGATACAACTAGAATGACAAAGCACATTAGGTAGACCGTTAATTCATAAAATTAGGAGTAGAGGCCCAAGAATAGACCCCTGGGGTACCCCTCTATTAATTATTTTTGTTGAAGATGGATAATTGTCAATTTCAACAATTTGTAACCGATGACTAATGTAGTTGCTAATGAGCTGTAAAGGTGGGCCACATATACCACAGTACTTAAATTTGTGTAAAAGAATTTCATGGTTAATGGTGTCAAATGCCTTAGTAGTGTCAATGAATACGGCTCTGACCGTTGTCTATCGCTTGTTTGATGCCATCAGTAAAAGAAAGAGGAGCAAGTTCAGTAGAAAGTCAATGACGACACATGGTCACACATGGTCATACTTACATCCTTACACGGCAATACAAAGTCCGACTTGCATTTATATATGGCCATATATATGTATATGACCATATTTACACCCTTATATGGCCATATAGGGCATTACGTGCAGTCTCATATATCGCAGTATATGACATTATGTGAACACTTATATGGCACATTATAAGGCCTTATACACCGGGTATTTCAGCAGTGTCGTGGCAAACTTTATTACGACAATGCAACCAACTTAGAATTGGTCGCTGTTCTCCTGAGTAATTCAATGTAACTTTTCTATGAGTTTACGTATATTTAATTAATTAACCAACGTTGAGAGCACTTATTTAAACGCAAGATCTTCAATGTAGAAGTTGTAACTTGTAGAGCCTTTTGAGAAATATCCAAATAATTTCCGTGATGATAGCTGCTGCGGTTTTAATTTTTCCCTGTCGTTAAAGAAGCGCGCGAGATTTGAAAAAAGTACCACGTGACTATGCTCTTACGCGCAGCGACATTAGTGCCCCCAAACATGCACGAATGAATGATCGATGCTGCACGCAGACCGAAGGCACGGACAGGCCTTGAGCAGTCGAGATGAATCGAATGCAATGGTCTTCCACTTTTGCCGAGATGGCTTGTCGGTTACTGAAGCGATGGAATATGCAATAAATAACGCGTGGCTATTCTTGACGCTCTGTCAGTGTTTTTGCTGTTGACAGGCAGCGTAAATGGCGAGGAAGTTTTAGCCGCGGAAGCGATGTATGACTGGCGTGGCCATTGCCTATCATTTTTTTTTTTGTTGTTGTGGCCTATTCACACCTTAGGTCTGCGTGCCGCGTCGATCCTTCGTTGGTAGCGTGTTTCAAGGCACTAATGTCGCTGCGCTTAAGCTCGTAGTCGTGTGGTAATCTTTTTTTTTTTTTTTTGAAATCTCGCGCACTTTCCTTGCAGCGCGGAAAAATTTAAATCAGTGCAGCTATCATCACGGAAAGAAAATATTAGAGCGCAGTTCTTAGGCACCCGTTCCTGCGGCGAGCGTCGGCGTCGGCATCCCTCGTAACCGAGCGAACGATACAAGGATGAAAGAGCGAACGCGAAGCGCAGCTGGGGACGAAAGGCGGCGATAGCGAAGAGAGCGCGAAGAGGAAAGCGGAGGAGGAGGGTGCAGCGGAACTCTCGTGAGGCAGAAAGCGGAAGAGGAGGGTATGGCGAAAGCTTGAGAAGTAAAGCGTAATGCCGCGCAAGACGGGCTCTGCGGCGACGATGGATACGCGATGGCGCCAGAGTAGCGCGCGACGTCTGTTCACCGATGATGCCAAAAATACCATATATGAAAACAAAGCGCTGCGTGAGCGGAGGTCTGTCTGCGGCGGCTGCTGTGAATTGCACCCACGTGTCACCCACGCGCTGCCTCTCGCGATCTCCCGATTAGTGAAGCAGTCGCACCACACTTCGCTACGCTTGCAACGGGCTGCACGAGGCAAATTGTCTGCACCAGCCAATATGTCGCGAAATGAAAACACGTATACAGCTGCGCTGAAATTTCGCATTAGGGAGTATCGTTATTGTCAGTGAACTTTTTTTATATTTATCAAGAGGCTTCTACAACTTTTACAGTAAAGATTTTGCGCTTAAATTTTTTACATTTTAAAATATTTTGCTTTCAGCGTTGATTAATTATTTGTTGTCAATTATTTAACTTTTCCTAAAAAATACCTTGAGTTGCTCAGGAGGACAGTGAACAATACTAAGTTGATTGCGTTCTCGTACTACACACGTGAATTTTTTGAAGTTTGGCATGAGCTAGCCGAAACACCCTGTACAGACATAATATATGGAAATATACCATATGTCCAAACTAACGCGGGCCTCACTTTTTAAAAAAGTGTGGGGGGGGGGGGGGGGTACAAAATACGACGACGGGAGCAACGATGCTTTGCTAGCAGTCGCCTTGCGCACACTGGTGCGCAAGGCGACTGTTATCCTCTTTCTGTTATCAATGATTAGGTATTTAGTCAAATACGACCCCTTAAATTTTTAACTACATTTAAAGTTACGTAATCTCAACTGTCAAATTATGCATCACATTCGAAAACTCATATTCAACAGTTCTCAGCTCGCTACATTTTCTCCAGTTATTTTTTTTTTTCCGCACATAAAGTTGTGGCGCAAAACTAGAAAAAGAATGCGAAGTGAAGGCGGGCCAGCGTGCTTCGCGCACGTGACAGCAGTGCTCTCAAAAACTGAACACCACTCAATGGCTGACTTGGTGACCCCGAAAAAGTCACAAGGCGACGGTGTAGTTGTTGGCCGCTGCTACTAGCAAGCAGCCGCGGTCTGCACTTTCATTTCACCTCGTTCCAGTCGTATTTCTTATTGCCGCCCCGAGCCGGCGCACAATGTTCTAGCAATCAGTGCGACGCGGTTGCTTACTCGTAAACTGCCAACAGCTACGCCGTCGCATTGTCACTTTTTTCGCGGTCACCAAGTCAGCCAAAAAGGCGTTTATACGTGAACCCGGCAGAAGCGCGCCGAGTCGGCTTGTCGGGTTGGAAATGGCCTGACGAGTTTATGTAAACGCTAGCCGGTCGGGCTGAACGAGCGTCAGCCCGACTGCATGGGGTAGGTTGATCGAGACCGACCTGTTTGCAGCGTGCATGTAAAGGTGGACGGGTCGGCCAACCAACGCTATGACTTGCACGGAACCACTGCGACGTCGCGATTCACGCGCCGGCAGCGGGGATGGTATCAGGACAAGGCAAATACAAGCACACTGCATTGTAACCTCATCGTAATGACAAGACATGTGAAATAAAGAGAGAGAGAGAGAGAGACAAAAGGGAAGGAAAGACAGGGAGGTTAGCCAGTGTAAATACCGGCTGGCTACCCTGTGCAGGGGAAAGGGGTAAAGGGAATAAAAGGAGAAGGAAGAGAGAAAAAAAACAAGAAAAATGCACACAGTAACACGATGTTACGCGCAACAATAGTCAAAGGCGGTCGCACATTTCACATGTCCTTAAGAACTTGAGCAAAGCCCTTAAGGCCTTGAGTGCCGAAACCCGTCTGGACCAGTGTCCTAGAACTTTCTCTTCTGTGAAGGGGCGATTGTCCAGTTTTTCGAGCGTGGTCACAAGCACTTTTCTTTGCACATTGTAACGTGGACAGTCACACAGGAGGTGCGTGATCGTCTCTTCGCAGCCGCAGGTGTCGCAAGCAGGGCTGTCGGCCATTCCAATGCGGAAGGAATAGGAGTTCGTGAATGCCACGCCGAGCCATAGGCGGCACAGAAGTGTTGCTTCCGCTCGTGGCAACCCTGGTGGAAGACGGAGTTGCAAACTTGGTTCCAATCTGTGAAGACATGTGTTCGTGAATTCACTGGTGTTCCACAGAGTTAGCGCAAGCTCGCGTGCGAGGAAGCGAAGACTTGTGGCTGCATCTGTTCTTGACAGGATATGGGTATAATCTGGGCACCATCATGGGCCGACCGGGCAGCGTCATCCGCACTGTCATTTCCCGAAATTCCGCAGTAACCCGGCATCCACTGGTAGATGATGTTGTGTCCCTTGTCGATTGCGTAATGGTGGAGTAGTCGGATGTCTGCGACTAATTGCACATTTGGTCCGTGGTTGAAAGGGGACAGCAGACACTGGAGAGCTGCCTTTGAATCACAAAAGATGGACCATGAATGTGGTGATTTGGGATCAATAAACTCCAGAGCAGCACGGATAGCTGCGAGTTCTGCAGCCGTCGATGATGTAACGTGAGACGTCTTTAATTTGATAGTGGCACATTGAGCGGGAAGTACCACTGCTCCAGCTGAACTTTTAGAGGAGACAGAACCGTCCGTGTAAACGTGGGTGCGTTCGTTGTGTTTTTCATGTAGGAATGAAAGAACGGTTTCTTTGAGGGCGAAAGATGACATCTCCGTTTTCTTTTTGATGCCGTGAATAACAAGAAGGGCCTGGAGTGGATGCAGGCACCACAGCGGTAGAGATGGTCGTGCTGCAGGTGTGAAGTTTGACGGTAAACTTCCGTGGTTGGCGGCAATAATTCTGTTAAACGCTGAACGAGGTCGAGCGGCAGGAAGGGAGGCGAGATGATGCGATGGAAGTCGGGCAAAGTGCCTGATGTGCACCCTTAAGGAGTCGACATGAATATACGTATTGATAGGGTGGTCATGCGCGATGGCTATTGTTGCTGCCGTTGATGCACATCTGGGAAGGCCAAGACAAATTCGCAGAGCTTGAGCTTGTACAGACTGGAGGGCTCGGAGGTTGGTCTTACCGGTCCCACCTAGTACAGGTAAGCTGTATAGCGTAGCAGTTGCAGATGTTGCAGTTGCAGCTCTTGCAGATGGCAGTGGGAACTGTAAGCCCAGTTCGAACGCCTTGATGTCTCGTCACGACGCTGCGTGCCGTCGTTGTGCAGGCTCGTCAGAAACGAGTTGGCGTAAAAGATGTCACGTCGGGCTCGGTCAGCCTGATTTCTGACTCCAGCCGCTCGCGTTGGGTTCATGTACACGTAGCCATAGAGACGTGTTGATTAATCGAAACCCATTTGAGAGCGCTGCAGGTGGGTGCGCCGAACGCGCATGCCCGCCTTCACTTGGCTTTCTGATGCGCGTTTTACGCCACAACCTTGAAACGCGGTGAAAATAACTGGGGATAATGTAGCGACTCGAAAACTGTTGAATATGATGCGATGCGCAATTTCACATTCGAGATTACGCAATTATGCGAATTATTTTAAATATAAGGTAAAAGGTCTTGCCTAATTAGCTAATCAATATAACAAAAAAATTCGCCAGTGTGAATTTCTTAGCAGTGTTTGTGAACGGCGTTTTGTGAGCAGGCGACTGCTAACAAACACCGTTGGTCGCATCGTCTTCTCTCGTACTCCCTTCTTTAAACACGTTGGCCCACGTTAGCTCGGGCGCGCGGTATGGTATTACGAGGGCGAATCAAAGAGACTTTGCCCCTATTTTTGATTAGCCAAAAGAAGGTACATACAGGCAATTACAAGTATACGTACACTATTTTTCCACACAGTCTCCACACCGGTTCAGACATTTGTTCCATCGCAGCACTAAATTTGAGGCGCCCCTGTCGTCAGTCAGCGACGCACGCGGCCTCCCCAAACGCTCATTAGATAGTTTTTGTACTGCGTACGTAAGATCTATACGTTCTGCAAAGTGCGCATTTGCAGAACGCAACACGAGCGGTAAGTGATGCGTACGCGGCCGCTGCGTACGCACGCATCCGATTCTTGCGTGCTGCTGTCGTGGTTCTCGTTTGTTCGGGAGAGCGCGAGACAAAAGAGTTTCCCAATGTGGCAGCGTCAAAGGCGACCAGCGGAAAGCTGTACTTTTCGATGGCCTACGATTCGGCTTTGCTGCGTGAAGTGAACGCGCAGAAGCCGTTTCCGGATCCTGCACGGTGGGAATGCATAGCAAAAATAGGAACTTTGTTTTTGAGAAAGTGTTCAGTATGTGCTGTTTGCGCGAAAGGCTCGGCCTGCTTTTGGCGCAGTACGTCGCAAATGACCGTGCCAGCCTCGGTAAGCAAGTACTCGGTTTTTATTTTTCTCGATAGGATTCGTGTATTTCATCCGTATTTAAAGTAGAGTACCTTAAAGGCCTAAATATAGTTCGACGAAGCGGGAACGCGCCCACACGTTACATCACGTTAGCGAAGTCAACAGCGTGTAGTTCGACCGACGGTTCGACGTACTGGCGGACGCGGCCAATGCGCTCCGACGCGCCCGGCGTCTAACGCTCGCCCGCTTACGTACGTAGGCATTTCGCAGTACTAAAAGACCTAACCCGACACGCGCTCCTACGTTCCGCAAAGCACTTGCGTGCTGCGTACGTATCGTCATGGTGCAGTACTAAAACTGTCTATTGTCGTGCAAGCCTTCCCGGCCTTTTGCAAACTCAAAACACCACCACCTCACACTTCTCAAAGGGAGACACCTTTCCCCATACGTGGGCTGCATTTTCTTGGGGATTTCGATGGACATTCGTCTCTTGCTCCATAGAAAACGAATCACACTTCGTTGCTCCTACGCCGTGGACGTGCGAAGCACAACCGTCATCTTCAACAACTGACAGCAGCGCCGTGCCGCGGAGCTACCGGCAGGCAAGGCCCGGCCGGTTCAAGAAAGGTCCACCGCTGGGAATGGATATTTTGACTTCGCGTTTACAGCCGTGATTTGACTAAAAGTAAACATGGGCAAATACTTTCTGGTTCACCCTTGTATTTGTACTCTTATGTGTACAGTACACATATGCCCATATACAAAACATATAAAGGCCATATATATTATATCCGTGCTTTGAAGGGCGCTTTGAAGTGCGCCACCATGGTGTACAATAAAAAAATTCCGCGTGTATTCATTATTTTTCGTTTAGAGCGCAGCTCTTAGGCGCCCGTTCCTGCGGCGAGCGGCGGCGGCGGCGTAACCGAGCGAACGAGCACAGCGAAAGATCGAACGCGGAGCGGGAAATGAAAGGACGCGAGCCGCGGCGGAGACCAATCAGTGAAGTGCGCGCGGGCAACTGGCGTCATGCGGACCCGCCCGACCGCTGGATGCGCAATCGTATCTGGTCTCAGCCGGACCGCTTCTTTCGTACTATCGTCTGCTCGCGTCAGCTCTCGCTCGAGCTTGTTTCGATTTTCATGGTTTGCAATTGTTTTGTAATCTGAGTGTATGCGAGACGCGAATTGTGTAGTAGTTTCTGGAAGCGACGCGGCACCAGCGATTGCACTGGTACCTTCGACGAGTCATGTATAACAGCCGACGCGCTTGACCCGCAGATCAGATTTTTGATGATTGTCAACTCTCCTACACGTTTCTCTCAAATTCCTTGCCTCAATATATCACGAAATGAAAACACGTATAGAGATGCGCTCAAATTTACCATTAGAGAGTATCATTTTCGTCGCTGAATTTCTTTTTTCTTGTCATTTGCTAACGGACTCGAAAACAATGGTCACTTGATCGGGGGTAAACCTCTTGTCTATCGTAATAAAATGACTGCCAATCTTTTTCGCCAAATGAAAAGAAGATCGATTATCTGTGAGCTACCACGCTTGCTCACGCGACGAGGCCCCACCTCAGGCGCGGCCTCGCATTAGTGCAAACTGCTCACAACCGAACCGCGGAAGACGTGATCAAATTACGCAAGATGGAGGCCGCCGCGAAATGACTCCTTTCACTTGACGCCGCACGAAGCGCCTGCCGCGTCTCGGGGTGGCCACGGCGCGGCCGGCGAGTCACGCCTGACACCCCCAGAGGTGAAGACCTCCGGCCGCGCGAGTCCTCCGCCTCGCCAGAAAGCCCCGCCGGCCCTCGGAGCTTTCTTCTCTTTCGCCAAGCGTGTTCCATTTTTACATGCACTCTCGCTGCTTTTCACAGGTGTTTTGCCCTTCGCCCTTTCGCACGCGCAATTTTTTTCCCCCTCAACCACGTAGCGTCAAGACCGTTCTCCGTGTTTCCTTCGCACTGCATCTTCAGCCGACCTTGTTTTCTTTCGCGAGCAACTTAAAAAAAATCGTCGCCTCCTTGCCGCTGTGTATAGCTGCCCCTTGTTATTCGATGGCCACACCATTACTGTCTCGATCCATCTTTTGATTTCAACATTCCGCGAGGCCTTATTGTGTGCCTTCACGGCTTCAGGATCAGCTTGGCTTTCACCAGCTAATTTAAGTACATACTTCAGTTATAAGACTCGCGGATGTGTTCGGTGTGCATTATACCTGAAGACATGCAGCACATTTTATGTGACTGCAGTCGATATTCATCAGATGAGCAATCTCTGAAGGCTGCTTTGCATTTCGAACTACAACTCTATAGCTTGATACAGCGAGACATTCCTGGCCCGGGGGAAAACAGTGCTTGCGCATTGGTGTGATGACGAAAGCGATTTTAATAATTTTGAGGACTCGGTGCCTTCATGAGACTTCATGAGCAGGTTGAGTGTGACCTGCCGCGGTGGCTTAGCGGCCATGGCGATGCGGCGGCCGCATTTCAATGGGGGGCGAAAGGAAGCCCGTGTCCCGTGCATTGGGGGCACGTTAAAGATCCCCCCTGGTGGTCAAAATTAATCCTGAGTCTTCCACTGCGGCGTGCCTCATAATCAAATCATAGTTTTGGCACGTAAAACCCTAGAATTAAGTTCAGTTTGAGTGCACGTGCATATATATATATATATATATATATATATATATATATATATATATATATATATGTCGTTGGTGTGTTTGCCTGATGACTGTTGATCTCATACTTTACACCCAAGAGCTAGCGTATCGTGCCAGGCCGTCAGCCAGTCTGCTTTCATTAAAAATATAATCTCTCTCTCTCTCTCTCTCTCTCTCTCTCTCTCTCTCTCTCTCTATCGTGTCCCCTCTGAAGTCACTTGACTGCAGTGTCTCAGACTGTGACCTTTTCAAGCTCTATATTCCCTCCTCACAATGCGCACCCGTCTGCACACAGACAGGAAAAAAAGCACAAGGTCAAAACGTGAGCTCTCGCAGTTGGGCTCTTCCTTACCACGGTAGCGCCCTGGGCGGTCGCCTGGCCGAGTCTCATCTTCGTAATTACTACGCCACTCTTGGTTACCCTGACTGTCTCACTGCAGAGTAATCTCTTGCACTGCTTATCAAGTCCAACGAACGCTGGACGGTTCACAGACGTATGGGTTTTATTGACCAGAAAGGAGGGGAGGTTGGCTGGAAGTGCATGCCTCAGTATAGCCTTCTACTATGCACTTGGTTTAGCGAGATGCAGAGAAATGTGGAGAGGAAAGGGGAGTAACGATGAAAGGTGACGATGCAGCAGCACAGTGCACTGCTATCCGCGCCATACGTAACGTATATTCAGTAAGAATCGAACAGCACGTAGCTAGAGCGAACAAATGCACACTGACGTGCAGCAAAGAGATCACGTTCCTGTGTGAAATAGTTGTTTCCCCAAGTCCCCCTGACTTAGAAGCATGGATTATATCTCTAAAATAACTCTTGGTTATCTCTCAGGTTTCGAGCGACAGGGCGTTCGAGAAGCAAGCCGGAGCTCACCCGACTGAGCAGCAATATCCTTGTTTGTCCGGAATAGGTGCGACGAGAAAAACGTCTTCCCCTTTTATAAAATATTTCTACTCATGGCTATAACGAATTCACAATTTTCTGCACTTTCTGTTTCATATGTGCTTATCTGATATTTAGCTATGATATTCGACATCTTAGTTGAAATCAAGAAAAAGAAATGGGCATTTGCAGGGCATGTAATGAGGAGGGAAGATAATCGATGGTCATTAAGGGTTGCAGAATGGATTCCAAGAGAAGGGAAGCGTAGCAGGGGGCGGCAGAAATTTAGGTGGGTGCATGAGATTAAGAAGTTTGCAGGGACAACATGGCCACAATTAGCACATGACCGGGGTAGTTGAAGAAATATGGGAGAGGCCTTTGCCCTGCAGTGGGCGTAGCCAGGTTTATGATGATGATGATGATGATGATGATGATGATGATGATGATGAAATCTAGCTACCGCACACAGGGCGGTCTCCCTTGGGTCTCAAGATGAGAAAACATGGCCATAAGCGTCCTTTGAGGAGTCGGTATTGATCGAAATGTGGGCCTTGCTGTATACGTATGTCTGTACAGAGCCTTTCATATATAACGCACTGCTTCGCTGCGTAACAATTTTTTTTTTTTTTTTGGTGCGAAAGCATCAAATGCCCCATTGAGTTAAAAAGCCGGGGTCTGTAGCAGCGAGAGGGCACCGAAGGCCCCATTGGCTGCGCGTCACATCACGTGCGCGCCTCGACGGAGCAGAGCGGGCGAAAGGGTACAACTGCTGCAGCGCCAAGTGCTGCGTAAGGGGAGAGGGCATTGCCGCGACGGCACGTCAGCCTCGCTCTCGCAAGTCTGTGTTATTCGCGCGTTCCTTATCCACGCAAGGTCTCGCCTGCGTTCTAACTGTGCTTCGCTAATGGCTATGAAGAAATTAATGTATAAAATATAGAATAAATTCGAAAGGAAAAACGTTGGCGGTAGTGATTTTTGAACCTACGCTCAGAAGTCCAGTGTCTTGCCCACTGGGTTAAACCAGCACCTCCCAGATAGCAGGCCTGTGTACTCTGCTTTTTCCATTGCCAAGCCCGGCGTGACGAAAGCGGTGACGTCAAAATCACCGCGGCTTACTGGGGAGCGTCCCCATTATATTCTGCGGCAGTCGGGCAAGGTAGCATGACGTCACGGATCGAAGTACACCGGCCTTTTGCTATCTAGAAGGCGTTGGCCAAGCGTCTCAGCGCGTTCGCCTGCGCGCGAGGAGGTCATAACTCGAAGGACCGCTCAACGGCGTTCAATTGGACATTAATGCTTTCGCATTCAGAACTCATCAGGATGCTTAGGTGTCCTCAGATTTTTTTCTTTGTTTTATTGAAACACGTGTACTGCGCGTACTATAGCGTTCCGCAGCAATCTTCCCTAACGCAAGGCGATAGAAATGCGCTTATGGATTATAATAACAGACAGCGCAGAAATAGATAGCATTTCAGCAAAGACGCTGTCTTTGATGAAGACCGTCTTTGCGGGTGCACTCTAAGAAAAATCCCGGGGAAAACGGGAGTAACTGCGCCGTTAGTCCTAAAAAGGGCGCTTTCGTCCCCCAAAGGACTAACTGCATGAATGTGCGTGCCGTGTGCAAATTTCGGAGAGTAAGTGTTTAGTCCCTGCTCGGAAAGAGAGCAATGGGAGGACGAACGGCAACAGTTACTCCCCAGGCACTTCGCTGTTTTCGTCCGTGTCATGGAGCGATGCGGTGAAAACGGTATTGTCTATAAATCGTGAACTGTTCGAAGTTAATGCATTGTCTATTGAACTACATGCAAATCAGCACCTTGCCTCTTCGTGAGAAAATTACGTGAAACTTAAAACTGGAATGTGAAGAGGCATGCCCTTCGTGCGCACCCCATAAGTGAGCGATACACATTAAACGCGCAAGTCATTGATAGACGGCTAGATTTTCTTGGTCAATAGTACCTATTCCTTCCGTTCCAAGGAGGTTGCGAACTGAAGCGATGTGTAGCTCAAACGGCACACGCTAAATGACAGAGAAATTGCCCTTCTCTGTCGTCTTCGGTGCCCCGTTTGAGCTCGCTACACGTATACATGGTGTAGGGCCTCAGTTTAAATCACCCTAAGAATACTCGGGCTGATTTCTTTTCGCAGTCGCTTATGGTTGCAAGTACACTCAACGTTAGACTCTCACTGCATAGCTTGCACAAAATACGGAGTCACTTTTATATTGCCGCACTTGTGTTCCCATGCTTAACTTTGTCTAAATATCCCGTCACGTCAACCAAGCAGCGTGGTTTCACACGCTCTTGGTTTATCCGCGGGCTGTTCCCTGTTTCTGAAAAAGAGCCTATTTTGTTCAGCACTTAGTTACCATGTAGACACTGAAGGTCGATATATATGTTGTGATTTTGTGTTGCAGGGTGTGCCATGGCGATTAGTCAACGTCTATGCATTTAATGACGCTGCAAAACGAATTGTCTTCTTTGATACTGTGCGTAGTCTAATGGACTGTGATCGTAGCATTGTGTTAATGGGAGATTTCAATTGTGTATGTGATCCGTGCGATCGAAGCGGCATTAACACTCAGCGGGACAGGAGTGGTGAAGTTTTATCTAACCTATTAGAAAGTGCAGGGCTCATTGATATAGGAGTGTCGGGACAGGGAGCTCGCTCTTATACACGAATTCAAGGTCGCTCTTATGCCCGCCTTGATCGGATTTATGTTTCTTCATCCCTCCTCTCCCGGGAACTGTCCTGCACTACTATCCCAGTTTCGTTCTCTGATCATTGCATGGTTATCGCAAAAATTGGTGAGAAATCTGTAACTAATTTCCGACCACAGTGGGCACTCTGGAAGCTTAACTCTGAGCTCCTAAATGATCAGGAATTTATTAATCGCGTGCGCATGACCCTAAAAAATTCTTTTTCTACTGACTTGCCGTTATTTGCAGCTTGGGAACTCTTTAAACAAGAGGTTCGTACAGTGGCTATAGAAATTGGATCGCTGAAAGCATTCCATAGAAAGAATGAAGAAACAATACTTCTTAAAAGCCTACACAACCTTTATCAGATGGAATGCGAAATGCCAGGCACTTACATTGTTGACATAGAAAATCTTAAATGTGAGTTGCAAAAGTATGACGCACTGCGTTACAGAGGTGCGCGAATTCGATCTCGAAACATGCGCGCTCTGCAATCTGAGCAACCAACACGTCAAGCTTTACTTGACGAGCGACGTCACGCTGTTTCCAAAGTAATTCCGGAAATATACTCCGAAGGTAGTCTTCTAACAAATACTAATGACATAATTTCTCAGTTCGAAACTTTCTACACTATGTTGTTTAGTGCCCCTCCGGATGATCACGATGCAAAAGTTTTAGAGAGTTTTGTATCTCTTGTAAAACCATTACAGGATGATGAATGTGCAGTTATGAGTGGTAGCCTTACGATCCAAGAAATTGAACTAGCTATTGATCAGCTGCCTATGTCGAAAACACCCGGCCCTGATGGACTTTCCTGTGAATTTTACAAAGCTTTCAAACCAATTATCAGCCCCATATTATTGGACATTTTTATTACAAGTTTACAGGTAGACGCCCTTCCGCAATCTTTTTGCAAAACCCACACAGTTTTAATTCCAAAAAGTGCAGATAAGGAGAAACTGCGTTCTGTTGAAAGCTACCGACCAATCACATTGTCAAACGTGGATTATAAAATTTTTGCAAAAGTTTTATCGAATAGATTGCAATTTGCGATGTCAATTCTCATTGGTTCCCATCAGACGTGTGGAATTAGGGGCCGATCCATTCAAACTAACATACATATCGCCCGTACACTCCTTCAATACTGTTACGGTTCCACTGAGCAGCTTGCAATGCTCCAGGTAGACCTTGCTAAAGCTTTTGATCGTGTCAGTCACTCCTATTTATTTACTCTTCTGGAGCATGCCAATGTTGGCTCCGTTGTGCTTAAAGGCGTTAAGCTTTGTTATACGTGTTGTACTACTCGTTTAGTTATTAATGGCCAACTCTCTAAACCCGTTTCCGTTTGCTCTTCGGTAAAACAAGGCTGCCCTATGTCCCCATTACTATTCGCCCTTTATCTGGAACCGCTATGCTTAAGTGTTATTCAGTCGAGTTACATCCATGGCTTCAATATACTGGGTCATGAAGTAAAAGTCTTAGCTTATGCAGATGATTTAGCGTTCTTCTGCACGGATAAGTCGAGTGTTGAAAAGGTAGTATCAACAATAGAGGAATTTGGCAGCGTATCAGGAGCACGAATGAACTCCGCAAAAAGCTTAGGCTTATGGTTTGGCTCATGGTGCTATACACCAGAACAGTTTGCAGGCGTTAATTGGACCGGTGTCCCGCCAAAGTATCTCGGCGTGCCGCTAGACGCATATAAATTAAGCGCACACTATTGGAAAGAACAAGTTTCGGCCCTGCAAAGTTACGCCCAGACATTCGTTCCACACCGACTTTCTATTTTTGGGAAAGCCGAGGCCTGCAATAAGTTCTTGGCAACAAAAATTTACTATGTATTGCAAGTTATACATTGTGCCAGGCTCTACATCCAACGCTTTCACCGAATCTTTGCAACCTTCGTATGGTCTTCAACTTTTGAGCCCATGAGGCGAGACAATATTTTCAGGCCCGTTAGTGAAGGTGGGCTGGGTTTAGTGCATCTTTATGTGCGGCAAATAGTGTCTCGTTTCTTCTTTTTTCGCGATACATCGCATCCTATACTTCGGTCATTCATGCAAGTCACACTTGTTAATGCGTTACCCGACTTAATTGTTTCTTCGAATTTTTCTTCACGTTTATGCTTGTGGGGATTCATGCAAGAAGTTTACTTGGCGATTCGTTTCCTGACAGTTCGGTTTTCCACTGAATACTTGTACTCTGCGTCGCGTAAAACGTTATACAAAGATCTATTGTGCATGCTTTTTCCGCCTCCATTTTACCGATCACTATACATTCAATGGCCAGGTCACGATGTTCTAAAGCGAGTTCGTAAAATATATGTATCCCCTTGCTGCAAAACGTTCTTTTATAAACTTCATAGTGAAACCATACCGGTTAAAACATGGCTACAGAAAAAGGGTATCTTTGTCTCTTCTGTTAACTGTCGCCTTTGTGACGTGCCAGAGACGATTGAACATTGTTTTATTAGCTGCACTGACGCCATACTATTTTGGGATGTCCTCCAAGGGACTTTACAAAAAGACTTTGACATCAACGCTCATACTGTGCGATACCTGCTGCCGACCGCTGATAATAGTGCCCCTTTTGATATGTTTTTTCTCATCGGAATGCACAGTTTGTGGAAAACGCGAATGATGGACAGAAACGCCGAAACGGTTGTACCTACAAGGGTGAATTTCATCCAAATGACCCTACACTTAAAGCAGGTTTATGATGAACTTGATACCCAGCCGGACTGGTACCCCATTTTGGTGAGGTGCCTATCCTTACCACCCTTCTAAAGTGGAACCACATTTCTACCCACAGTATGCACGATGCCTTTTCTCTGAGTGACTTTCAGTGTGCTCTCCATTCTCTGACTATGCACAACTGGTGAATATCGGGTTGTTGCTACTGTAATAAATACCATGAAAGAAAGAAAAAAAAAAAAAGCAGCGTGGTGAAGTGGTTAGAGTACGTGACTTGAAAGCGAGAGGACATGAGTTCAAATCCTGCTCTCGGGTACGTTTTTTTTTTAGCTCGTTAATTTTTTTATTAGGGTATGAATGCCTAATTTAATTAATTCCACCTTTGCGGAGCATCGGAACGAATTACCGTTACTCCCTTGAGGACCATCGGGCAGGGGCAACTGTTAGTCCCCGAAGGAGTAAGCGCATGGGAAGTAACAGTTCATCCCACGTCAGTTCGTCCCCAAAAGGACTAATGGTTGTGGCAAATCAGTTAGTCCCCAAAAGGACTAACCTCCCTACCCCTTTTAGTCCTTTTTTTCTTAGGGTGTGTTATGTATGGAATCCTCGCATGTGAAAGAGAGTAAGGCGAGTGACACTGTTTGCTAACGTATTTGTGTGGATTACGACTCTCGTCGGCGACCAAACGAGGCGCAGCGCAGCAAACCGCATTTTTTTGTCTAAAGGAGGGCCTCGGGACGTAAGCATGCATGGGCTGTGGTCGGGGGATATGTAAAATAAAAAGAAAAGAGCACGAAAAAGAAAAGAAAAAAAAAGACGACGACTGTGTTCTCTTTTTCCTGGTGTTCTGTTACTCGTATCACTAGTTGCGAGTTTCCAGCTCGTTCTGCTGCACACTCTTATGAACTAAATTGATGCACTGCGGCCCACTGCTTCCATGCACTGAAGCGTCGATAGGCTCGTCAAGCCGCTTTTGCAACTCTTTTCTTCATGACCTCCCGAGAATTAAAAAAAATAAGATAGGTTCATTCATATTCAAAATTGCCGTATGGTAATCTTGTATGTTCTGCCGTATGGCGTGATCCTCGCTGTATTACGTATTATAAAGGATTGCATTAATTGTCTGAAACACTATAGGAGAAAATGTCCTCGAGAGGCGTGTCATGTCTCCATAAGGTGTTGCAAATGACGGCGCCATAGCAGCAGTGGATGATTGATTATTTGAATAAATAACTAAATGCTCCATAGTTAGTTCAGCGCACGACGTCTTAACGGAGCGAAAAAATTATCCAACTGGACCAGAAGTGATTCGCTTGCACGCAGCGGCAAAGGCAACGGGAGGTGAACTCCCGATCGGGGTGTACACTCCTCGCGGTTCGAGTCCCTCCTCGCCGATCGCGAGGGATGCCGCTGGGTGCGTCCACCACTTTCGGACGGCCGCCGGCGGGCGGGCCGAACCCGTTTTCTGGCTCAGTGTGTCAGTAGGCGAGAGAGCGGCGGCCTGACCCTCGGCGTCTGCTGGCCCGCCAGTGGCTGCTTGGCCATGAGCAGCGGCAGGCGCATCCGGCCCGAGCGGTCCGCGGGCGCCCAGCGGCGCAACGTGCAGAAGCTCACCTGGCGAGACTCGCACTGGCTCCAGGGCTTCTCCTCCGACGACCATCAGCGCGGATCTCCTCCGTCGGCCAGCCTGAGCGACATGGGCGTCGGCGCGGCGCTGCGCCGCGTGCTCCTGCTCTGCGAGCGGCAGCAGCACCGCGAGGCTGCCGCGCTGCTCTCGCACCTCGCGCCCGCCGTGTTCCGCGCGCTGGTGGCCGAGCTGCCGGTCGAGGCTCTGCTCGAGCAGCTGCCCGCGTCGCTGCCGCCCCTCGAGGCCCTGTACGCGCGCGCCGCCTTCCTCGAGGAGCCCGCGGCCACGCTGCAGGCGCTCAAGCCCGACGCCCTGGTGCTCCACATGGTGCGCCTGTTCGCGCAGCAGCACGACGCCGACCGCGACGGGGCAGCGCAGTGGCTCGGACCGCCCCAGATGATCGCCTCGTGCAAGAAGCTGCTCAAGGTGCGTTCTCGGCGCAAGCTGTCGCCGAGGGGCTCAGCGCCAAACCGCGGTCTCCCTGGCGCTGGGTCCCCGGCGTCACGCCTCCTATGGGCAATGTAGTTAGTGGTAGGGTGTCCAGTGTCCTAGCGGCAAGAATACTTACACCTCGTGTTCGGCTGCTCGGGCCACGGAATGCGACTTCGGAGAGACAATCGTGAGCCCCGTCTGCGTACTAATTTTAATTGACAATCGTCAGCCTTCGATGAGGCCTTCGATGAAAATGTTATTTAGAAGTGTCCTGCAATCGTTGGCAGCGTTGCGCTTTGTCCCGCAGAACTGCGTTCTGACATTGAGCTTAAAAGCTTGATGAACTTATCGGAGAACTTGTCTGATGCTGTTCACGCGAATGTTAGGTGCTGCGGGCTAAATGTTGCAAATTTTGCATAGAGTCTGATGGATGCTGCTTCGGTACGATACTTTGCGACTCAGATGGCTTATTGGTGATCCTATAGTTCTCGTTTTGCGGATCATTGATTGTGTGCGCAGTGTGTCACATTGTTGGATCAAGCGTGGATCAAGCGGGTGTATCGACACTGCGGATATCCCTGCACGAAGGCCGACGTTTTCACAACTGTCAGTGAACAGCTATTCAATGCACGCCACGCGCGGACCCAAATGTTTTCGATTTTCGGTATAATTATTTACTTTATTTTTTCATTTACCCTGCGACCACCCAGACTCAGTAAACCCAAAAGTGTCCAGTAAATGCACTGCGCTTGTGACGGGTTGACTGTGATTCCATTAATTTGGGAGTAATTTATATAGTTTTACATAGTTTTCTTGCGGTTAACTCGGACGCAGGCGACGTTTTATAGCGGTTCCATTTGCGCGCAAAATTGGTCAAACGGGCGCTAGCGAACGTGCAGTTTCGTTACCTCCAAGTAGAGTTTAGGGATTTTGTAAAAGTTCTGTTTGATTACGATTTGCATACAAATGCAGCAGATAATGACGGTATGTCTGCATAGTTTAGAATTCGACATTATATATGTGTGTTATTGCACCTTTGCCTCACCAGCGAAAACGTCCATAAGCTATTCGTACGTAACCAGCGTAAAATACGTTTGCGAGTTTGCGAGGACCGCACCAGTCCTGACATAAGCGAATACTTTTTCGAGCCAGGCGCTGCATGAGTATACGGTAGCCGAAACGAACGAGATGACACAGGTACATAGTCATCGTGTGACGTGTTTCTGTCTGTATGTTGTTCGTTTGGATATTGTGCTGTGTTTAACCGTCCTTACGACATCTTGGCTCTTGCTGCAAGAGCCGTTTCCTA